>NW_020224698.1:0-2715 GCF_003070985.1 Temnothorax curvispinosus
TCCTTCTTTAAGTAATACGTATTACTTTATAAATGAGTGGATGCGTAAGCTATAATCAAGAGTAAATTCCTCTACAGTAAATTCTACTATTAGCCTCTTAAAATAAGAGAATATGCTAGATTTTTGCGGCGCGCGCGTTTGTTTATTAGCTACGCGATGCGTACGCCACACGTCACTACACGATCATACACGACGCGATATCGCCACGGCGCGAGCAAGAAGTGCGTTCATAATAGTGAAGTAGGTATACTTTAGTGCCAATTAGTGTTCTTCATTATGAACGAGGTAAAGAAATTTCTAATAGAAGCAAATTTAGGCAACTACTGGCCTGCATTTGAAAGTGAGTATAAATTTTGACTATTATTTCAATAATGTAAAAAGTTTAGCTCTTCGGCTTCCGCTCGTCGTGGATCAAAGTAACCTGCGAAAGTGTTGCGTTTGAGAGTGTCGAGGTTGCTATCGACCGAGTCGCGGAAATCTGCGGGAATTTCCATTCGCGTAGCTGTGTGCCTGGGTGCAGTGATATGTGTGCAGGGCAGGTTAGCATCGTGCCACTGGAAGAGCTAGAAAGAGCGGCATTCTCCTCCCGCGCGTGAGTCCCGTGCCCGTGGCCGGAGGAAAGAAAAGCGGCAAGGAATCGGTGTTGCGGCGCGCGCGAGATACACCGAGAGGAAAACGGAATATCGAAATTATCGAATTGACGACGCCGGGTCGAGGGGAGTGGGAATTCTCGATTGAGCCTAGATCTGGATTACGCGGGCGCGTCGAGATTTTGCCAATTCGTAAAAAAGGTGAGTCGTCCCCCCCCCCCCCGCTTTATAAACAGAGAAATTGAAAGTGCGATGCTGATATTTCTTTCAGATGTTGTCGCCTTTGCAGGAATCGATCGGCGCGAATTCGAGATTGAGGTTCGAGATCGAGGTCGAAAAACGGCGAACTGTTGGCCGCGACGACGCGCGACGTAGCATTCGTAGCAGTCGCGAGAGGAGAACGAACGAGAGAAGCAGCCATTGCAGTTATTTTTGCTCGCGCGACCAACGTTTTGTTTACGTTTACCACCGTTTACTGCCCGTTTTCCACGACTCGTCCTTGCTGACGAATTCGGATGGAACGCGAGTGAAGTGAGCCCGGATTACCGGTTCAGTGTTCTTTACTGGTTGCTTCATGTGATACGCAGCGAGAGAGAAAGGAGGAGGATCGTGCTGAGCTAATCGATCAACGCCGAATTCTTCGGCTTCCGCTCGTCGTGGGTCAAAGTGACCTGCAAAAGTATCGCTTTTGAGAGTGTCGGGGCTGCGATCGACCGAGTTGCGGAAATCTACGAGAATTTCCATTCCACTCCAAGGTTAGGATCGTGCCGCTGGGAGAGAAAGAGCGGCATTCTCCTCCTGCGGGTGAGTCCCGTGCTCGTGGCCGGGAAAGGAGAGCGGCCAGGAATCGTAAGTGTATCAATTTTTTATTTTATGTATACATATGTATATATATGTGATGTATCCCGCTTCGATCACGTGCACAGCACGAGCACGAAGGACTGCCAGAGCTTCGGGCGACCGGCGAGCAGAACGTGCCTCGAGCCTCGAGTCGTGTGCTTTGTCCCTACCGCTATCCCATCCTCGTCGCCATTAATGAATATTCAGTTATTTATTAATTTGGGAACAATCACAGCTTTATTGAAGGTGAATTATCGGATTGCACAACAGAATAAAGCGAAAGCGCGACAGGGACGAAGCACACGACTCAAGGCTTGAAGCACGTTCTGCTCGCCGGATGCTTGAAGCTCCGGCAGTCCCTCGTGCTGTGCACGTGATCGAAGCGGGATACATCACATATGTATACATATGCTCACATATGTGCACAAATGTGTGTGTACATATATATATATATATATATATATATATCACTTTCTTTACAGTTTACGAGTAAAGTTAGTTACAAGGAGAAAATATGTCACGGACTAATCATTGATTTTTATTTTCTTGCATTTACATAAATCTATCCGTGTCAATCGTATTTAGAGCGAGAAGAAAATAATATTCTCTCTCGCTCGCTCGCTCGGCACGTTGAACTTGGCCTTGGCCTTGGCCGCAGTATTTGTAAATATAGGATCAGTGGCATGCGATAGCGTGTAATTGAAAAATAAAAGTAATATTTTTGTATAAATTTTACTTTTATTTCACAATCGTTGCAAATACATTATACGCGTGTCTACATATGTGCTAAATATTTATTTCACATAGAAAATAACACATATCTATGTATACGTATAAAATAGTTTAAAAAATTTACGTTTTATTACAGAATTTTTTTTATGCTTCAAATATGAAGCGATCGGTAGTATACGCGTGTTATGTTATAAGACATATAGAGAGATACGTCATATTATACAGAACATTCAGTGAAAGTGAGAATAAGTAATATTGGGAACGCGGGATCACAATCTACGCTGTTCATTTTATTTTTTTTCTTGTTTTTTATTAATTTTTCAATTATTTTATATACATAGATAATGTATTGTTTTCTACGCGAAATAAATATTTGGCACATATTTAGACGCGCGTATATTGTATTTGCAACAATTGTGAAATAAAAGTAAAATTTATACAAAAATATTACTTTTATTTTTCAATTACACGCCACCGCATGCCACTGATCCTATATTTACAAGTACTGCGGCCAAGGCCAAGGCCTAGTTCAACGTGCCGAGCGAGCGAGCGA
>NW_020224699.1:0-1481 GCF_003070985.1 Temnothorax curvispinosus
GAGGGTACTACGGACCCATCAACGAAAACACACACAACCTGTACGAGGAAATTCCTTGTCTGGGCGTGCTGTCAGAAGCGGTTCGTCAAGCGGTTAGTAATCTACCGCCAGGGCCATACGCATCATCACTAACACAAGACGGTGTTGTACCCAACGAAAACCTATTGGGTTTCAGGCCTCTTGAGGTTCGATCAGAGGAACAAAAGTGTCTGGCATTTAATGCTGGAATAACACACAACGCTTTTCCTTCATCGCCTCCAAATACCGGAATTAATTTAAAATTCATTAACGGTATTTCCGAAATCCTGGCTAAATTTTCGACTTTTAAGACTACTAGTATTAACTTTGTAGCAATGTCGCCAGCAGGATCAATAGCACTTGCTATTATGCAGAAACCTATCCAAGGAACTTCTAACGTTCAAAAACGCGGACAGATCTACTCTCATGCAAATTTCAGAGAGCAAGACTCTGCTTTTGGTTTAGGGATTATGTACACTCCCAACTTATTCAAAGTTGGTGATACAGCCGACACGGCTGCTGAGTGGTGTTGCATTAATGCACCCACCCCATACAAGTAGTTAGAATATAGATTTTACTAACAAAGAGCAGATCCAAGGAACCAGTATAGAAAATTGGACTGGTCCAATTACCATTGCGGGCGTCTATTGCTCCCTCAGAAACATAATATCAGTAATGAACAATTCGGAGACTTTTTCAACTCCTTAGGCAATCGATTTATTGCTGGAGGTGACTTCAACGCCAATTTCGCTAGCACTTTCGCAGTTGTTTAGGATTCCGACGGATCTTTTGCTTCTGCGTTAGCTTTCTCCTTACCTTTCCAACAATGGCTTCCCAACAAGAATTATCTCAGCCTGCAATTGCAGAGCCTAAGGTTGGAAACGCATCAGTTCCAAAGCGCAAAGAACTCAAACCATCGTCCAAGAAGCGCATTGAAAAGTTTAGACTAGAGAAGAGCAAAGACACTCTTGCAGAAATTTATCGTCAAGCAATTGAGAGAACTTCTGTTTCTTTAGACGCACTCTTCCAAACACTTCATAACATGCAGATAGTTGCACAGAAGCAGGAAGTTGTTGTACCAGTGACGACGCGAGGTGTTGGCTTTCTAGTCAATGAGAGTATGCGGAGCTACAATGCCCAAAAACCCATTGGGGGTCCCGTCTTACACTTCCAAGGGGTCGCGAGTTACTTAAGATGATTCAAGATTTAGGACTAAATGCGTCATCTTCTGGTCATTCAACATACTGGCCAACGGATAGAGCAAAAATCCCCGACCTAATAGACTTCTGTATAACAAAGGAAATTTCAGAAAATTACATTAAGAGTGTAGTTTGCTTGGAATTGTCCTCTGACCACACTCCAGTATTAGTAACCATAACAAACGAAATTATGATGAAGCCCCGGAAATGCACGCTCCATAACTGCAGGACTGACTGGCAACAATTTCGTGAACTTCTTAACGC
>NW_020224700.1:0-2676 GCF_003070985.1 Temnothorax curvispinosus
GGACGGAGGAGGTAGAAATAGGTAGGGGGGCAATAGATAAAGAGGTCGAAAAGTTGACAAAAAGAATTAAGATAGAAGTAAGGGTGAAAAGAGTAAAAAGAGAGGCAGAAGGAAAGGGAGTATGGTAGGATGGGGACTGTAGGAAGAAGAGGGAAGAGGTAGAAAAGTTATTAAAAGACTGGAAAAGAGGAAGAAAACACAAAGATCATAAAAGAAGAAAGAAGGAGTATAAGGAAATGTGTGAGGAAAAAGGAGGAAAAAATGGAAATCTGCTGAAAGAGGCAAGAGAGGCGAGAACAGAGAAGCAGGTGTGGGAAGTAATAAACAAGAAAAGAAGAAAAAAGGGAGAAATTAATAAGGGGATAACAATAGAAGAGTGGGATAAATACTTTAGGGAGATGTTAGAAGGAACGGAATACATGCGAATGCTAGGAAGCGATTAAAGAGAAAAAAGAAGGTAGTGGCTGCTTTTGTAGATCCAAGGGCGGCATTTGATTCAGTGAACAAGAGGGTTTTGGGAAGATGTCTGAAATAACCAGGGATGAGTGAGAGATTGGGAAAGAGGATCATGGAAATATACGAGAAAACAAGGAGTGTAGTGAGGTGGAGGAAAGATAGGGAAGGAAATTTTGGACAGCGAGAGGGGTAAGCGGAAAAATTAACAGAGCCAATCAGGATTTAAACATAAAACCTTTCGTTTTCTACCTTCGTAGTCTGTTACTGTGTGTTGCTTCACAATTGCTTTTCCCCACATAGCAAAGTGTTGGCAGTATGCCGACAGCATGCCAGTAAATTTATCTCATAATTTCGCAGCAAGATCTTCTTGTGCTGTGTATTTTATTTTATCCTATTTGATTTTTACTACCTTATAATCTGTTTTATTAATAAGTATGCCAGTTTACGTTGCATCTCAATTTTATATTTAAATATAAAACTGCATTATAAGAAAAATAAAAAAAAATAAAAATTTAAATAGTTTTAAGACGTTACAAACATGTAAAGTGATCTAATATTATCAATAATATATTTACTATTATTTAAACTGTACAATTAGTAAAAGAAATTTGGGTTAATTTTATTTTTAATAATTGCTTTTGAATGATTTTTAGCAGATTTTATATATAAAAATCAATAAATGTATGAGAAGTATGAGTTTTTACGTCTTTAATTATAGGCCAATTCCTTTTAGTGACACAAGTCGACACAAGTGTCGTTCTGTCTTTGTTATTCATTGAATGCCAAGAAGGATAGAACGATGTTTGTGTCGATTTGTTTCACTAAAAAGAATTGGCACTATATAAGTAAATTATGTCCTCATCAGCATTAATAAAGTGCGGTGTTTAGTTTTCGAGAAATAAGAAGGTGTCGCTTTAGAGGACCTATATCGATATTAGCGACTTACCTCTTCATTTCTAATAAAAATATAAAAAATGTATAGTTGTATATTCGTGAAATAAAATAAATGCGCGCGCGTATCGCGCGCCTGTGTTGTTCTATTTATAAAATAAAATAAAAGCGCGCGCGTAGCGCGCGCCTGTGTTGTTCTAGTCCTTTCTAAAAACAGGCATGTTAAATCGATACTCGCATATCTCGAAGTTTTTTGTTGCCGCTTTTCCGCGATGCCAATTGGTTCTCTCGCTGCGCTTACTTCATTTGCAGCTGTCTTCGTATATTTTGACAGTTGTGTGTATCAAGAAGTTAACAGTGTTAATAGTAATTGCATAATGTTAAAGTTAAATAGCGCGCGCGAAGCGCGCGTCTGTGGTGTCTAGTTAAAATAAACTTTATAAATTTTGTAACATAATTGCAGCGCACATTTACAGTAAGCGGCAAGTTATAATTATACGAATGATACATATATGGCAAGAGAAGGCATCATATGTTCGTGAATGTTTCAATACGTGTTGTATCATATATGTTACAAAATTATATAGTTGTCTTTCTATATAGGGACCATCCTTCGGTATACATGATGTACACACACATATATACATAAGTATATATATATCATGTTACATACGTATGTGCACATGTCTGTACATAATATAGTAGTTGTACTAGGCAGGTTCAAACTCTGGAGCTCCGAGGGGGGGTGAGGAAGGGGGGTATCGGATTTCGCGGGAAGGTTAGGAGAAGGGGGGAGGAGCGGGGTATCGGGTTACACAATGATATCGGGTTACACAAGGATATCGGGTTACACAAGGGTATCGGGTTACACAAGGGTATCGGATTTTGCGGGGAAGAGAGGGGAGGGGGTTGACCTTGACATACCACCGGAATGACTCACCTGGATGATTCACCGGGATGAGTCACCGGGATGACTCACCGGGATGACTCACCCGCGCCGCGGGTTCGCGGTCGCGGTCGCGCCGCGGGGTCCGCGTGGGCCGCAGGGGCCGCGTGAGGGTCCGCGGGGGCCGCGGGGGCCTCGTTCGCAACGACGCCGCTAGGCGGCGCACAATGGTAAGACTAACTCGATAGGGCACTGCGTAGTAGCGTGTTTTTTTGTCGATGACGCATCGAACCTGTCGGAACATGTTCGTCGTAAACAACATTTTACAACTAGGAAAAGGGAAGCGGTTATCGCGTAGACTAAACAATCTATCTACGCAGTACGTGAAAGACAAAGGAAAAAATGACGTCATCGGGACGATGATTGACCCGATAACGCATCGA
>NW_020224700.1:2776-3315 GCF_003070985.1 Temnothorax curvispinosus
TAGTAGCGTGTTTTTTTGTCGATGACGCATCGAACCTGTCGGAACATGTTCGTCGTAAACAACATTTTACAACTAGGAAAAGGGAAGCGGTTATCGCGTAGACTAAACAATCTATCTACGCAGTACGTGAAAGACAAAGGAAAAAATGACGTCATCGGGACGATGATCAACCCGATAACGCATTGAACCTGTCCAAACATGTTCGTCGTAAACAACATTTTTCTAGGAAAAGGGCGTGTTATCGCGTAGACTGAACAATCGATTATCTCGTAGACTAGACAATCGAACCTGTCGGGACACGTTCGACGTAAACAACATATTTCTAGGAAAAGGGGGGCGGTTATCGCGTAGACTAAACAATCTATCTACGCAGTACGTGAAAGACAAAGGAAAAAAAATGATGTCATCGGGACGATGATCGACCCGATAACGCATCGAACCTGTCGGGACATGTTCGTCGTAAACAACATATGATAAAAGTTAGGTATAGGGAAGGACATGCACGCAAAAGAAAAATACATCGTTCGTTTTAGGGTGTA
>NW_020224700.1:3415-3964 GCF_003070985.1 Temnothorax curvispinosus
AATATATCTTACGTGCTAAAAAACTAAAGCTGCGAGCTCACAATCGATGAGCTGATTCGTATTGAACGCATTGCTAGCGTATATTGCATTCGACGCTTCCCTGGGATCCGTCACGGTGGACGCGATATTGGAGAACTGCGCAAATTTTGCATCGACCGCCGCAAGGATTCTGACCAAACGATCGAATCTCGCTTCGATGCACCGATCGAGATCGAACATACGATGCAGCGTCGATTCGGTCATCATCAAGCGTACGTTTACAGATTCGAGACGTATGAGTTTGACGTTATTAACCGACGTACAAACTCTCAGCATTAGCGGTCCAACGTTTATAAAAACTATGGGCATCTTTGAAGTCGTTGCGAAAAAAATTCTGAATATTTCGTCGTTGCTCGTAGAATGCCTTCCACGTTTCGAGAGACAACAGCAGTTCCTTTCCTCGATGATCTCCAACGGCAATCTCCACATAGCTCGGTGGGCCCACGTTGATGCCAATTTCGAGGAATTTGTATCCCGTAGCTGTCAGCGCGTATCGTCTGCTGAGTATGC
>NW_020224701.1:0-1111 GCF_003070985.1 Temnothorax curvispinosus
CCACGTCCTCAGGTTCAGGCATATATGCTGCGAAGTCCCAGATAGAAGATTACAGACAATAAAACATTTACTTAAGTCGTGAAGGCGGAAGATACGCGTTTAGTTTCAGCAACTTGGGACGCTGTATATTATCAAGAAGAGACCTTTTTGAAAAAGTCTTCTTGATAGCTTTTTTTAGAATATTATATTATAGGTATTATAATAAGTAATATAAAATATTCGAGCATGGACATACAAAACTTTTTTAAAATTATTATTATAGGTATTATAGGTAATATAAAATCTGTACAAAATTACCTTTTTTAAAAAAAAGGTAAAGAAAGGCGCCAAGTACACGCATAGTAGTGTATATGTTGTTACCTAAAAAAAAAAACAGTGGTAGTATTATACCTTAAAAAAATCTAAGTAACAAGTGGTAGACGAAATCTTTGTATCTTAAAAAATCTCAAAAAAACCTAAACAGTAGTATCTTCACCTAAAAAAAAAAAAAACAAAGTAGTAGTATTATACCTCGAAAAAACTTAAGTAACAAGTGGTGGACGTAATCTTTGTATCTCCAAAAATCTCGAAAAAACCTAAGCAGTATTATTTTTATTTCCAAAAAATTATTACTCAAGTGATACACATCACAAAATTACGTTACCTTATCAAAAAATGAGTCGCGCTTCAAGTGATCTATTATTACAATTACAAAAAAAAAATGATATCGCTTTTTAAATTACAGCGCCAATTACAGAGAACATATATTTTTCGAGATACAAAGATTACGTCTACCACTTGTTACTTAGGTTTTTTCGAAGTATAATATTACTACTGCTTTTCTTCGATTAGAATAAAAAATTGAATCATGAAGAATTACACAGAAGTAACAGTACAAAATACAAATATTTTATTAAAATATTTAAACCCAACAAGGGAATACAAGGTATTTAAATACAAAGTTTATATATGTATTTTAAAAGATTCAATCGCATCGCAAAGAATTACAGAGGTAACAGTACAAAAAATAAAAATATTTTATTAAAATACATAAATTTTTCTTGTCAAAAAACTTGGCTCTCTGTTTCTATCTGGGACTTCGCAGCATATATGCCTGAACCTGAGGACGTGG
>NW_020224702.1:0-41942 GCF_003070985.1 Temnothorax curvispinosus
AGAGAATTTCAAATGTATCTAGTCGAAATAAAACATTAAAGGAAGACACTAAGAATAACCAGCAAAGTGTAAATATTGCCAATCAGAAATCAACAAAAACATGGGAGAAACAAGAGAAAAATACAGGAGACCGAGAAAGTATAGCTTGGGATAAACATGATATTAAGCAGCGCAACAAGAATCAAAATGTCCAGGAATCATCTAGTCAAAATGTTTCAAGTAAATGCAATTGTATAGATTTATATTTAAGTCATTATTATTATACTAAATTAATATTAATTGTGTTTAGGAGAAAAAGGAAGAAAATTGTTCCCGAAGAAAAATTTGGCAAAAGAACGTATGCAAAGAATAAGAAAAAATTTGAATATCGATAAGGAAAAAATTCAGGAAATGTGTCGTGCCGATTTAGTTAGCAAGAAACCTTCACAAAAGTTTAGAAAAGGTTTGTCTGGTTTGTCTGGTAATTATATAAAATTTTATATATATCTTATATTTTACACTTTCGATAAAGTTTCGAGATATATGTTTAGACTTTTCAGTATTTTTACGTTGCTTTGTGTTTGCAGACAATGACAACTTAGGATCGACATGTTTTTATAAAAATGTTGATGTACGACTTAAGAAATTGCATAATAAAATCTTGAAAAATGCAATATATGAAAGAAATTTTACATTAAACGATGATAAATCACAAAATCAACAAAGTAATAGACCAGTTGCCGGAAATGATAAAGTAATGACAAAAGATAAATTAATAGAACAGGCTGAACGGGAAGTTCTGTACGAAGAAATGGATTGGGAACCCATGAAAGATGAGGAAATTGCGTTAGAGGTATGACCAGTATAATTGAAACATTACACGAACATAATTTATATTATAGGAGAAATCCACAATACGAATATATTTGACTATTGTATCTTCTTCAAGACTTAATCTTTAAAAGACATCTTTGTTTTATATGTTACCGTAAAAGAAACTTTAATATATTTCGTGTTTTCGTACTTTTTCTTATATAGGTAGAAGTTGTCAGGACACAACTTGATAAAGACAATGTAGAAACAGATTATATATCAAAAAATATTGTAGATTTAACACAATCCGACAAAACAGAATCACACGAAAAAGGTCCACTGCACATTGTTGTTGACACAAATGTGTTTCTGTCAAATCTGGAAATTATTGAAAAAGCAAGAGATGCAATCTTTAAGAATTATCCACGTCCTTTTATTGTAATTCCATGGACCGTGATATGTGTAAGTATAATATATGTACAGTATAGCAAAAATTTTGTCACGTCTCTGTAAAAGTTTTAATATACATGTTTTTTTTTTTTGAACATTTTTTTGATATAGGAATTAGACTACTTCAAAGATAATAAGTCTAAACATGAATTATCATTAAAAGCCAGAAAAGCCATATCTTTCATTCACGATCAGTTTTCCTCTAAGCACCCACGTATCATAGGACAAACACGAGAGCAGGCAGCGACAAATAAAAAGGAATTTTCTCTCAATTGTCCAGATGATGAGATCCTTCAGTGTTGCTTACAGATTCATCAATTAGGAAAATCAGTGGTACGTTCTTTTGTTACATCATACATAATGCACGCATATATTAAGAACGAATAGAAGTGTTATTTTTATTTTATATATGTAGGTCTTGCTATCTTATGACAAAAATCTCTGCACTAAAGCGATGATATATAATATACTAGCATTGGGACGCAATGATCCACTTGAAAAAATAGATTATTTAGATACGAGTGGTATAATGGTCAATAATTTGAATGATGGTCCCGTTGAAAAGTCTCTCTTTAACGACGAATTACGTTTAACAGATGATATTTTTGAGGATGCCAAATTGATCGTGAAAAACTTTTTGTCAACGGTACGCATTGTATGTTAGATTGTGAAATGTGTCAATTTTCACGAGCTCATATCGAACGAATATTTTTATGTTCAGATTATCACGAAGCAAATGTCAGAAATTTATGGAGAAGCAGAGTGGAAGATATATGTCATTATAAAGCCACCTTGGACTGCAATAACTGCATTAAAATGTGCTATAAAGCACTGGATTGCTGCCATTAATGAATCGTTCCAAAGACGCGCTGAATATATCCTAAAGGAATTGCTTGACGCTTTTCTACATATACCAGGTTACCTATACATGTTGTAACCTATTAAAACTATATTCTGCAACTTGAGCCTAATCTTGATGGTTCTTTTAGTGAGTGGCAGAAAATTGCAAGATGTGGAATATATTTTAGAGAAGTGCAGCGACTTGGTACAAATGGTTAATATGGATAAACACTGTGATCTCATGACCCAAACGTTCAGTACTATTACAGTAATATTTTTTTTATATATTTTTAAATATTTTATTATTTTGGGAGAGTTTGAAAATTAATACTTTCAAAATTTATACTTTTAGGAACTCAAGGAGAAGTGTAAGAAATGTATCGCTGATATCAACCTGAAAAAATTATACGATAAAATAGGCGTCGTAGAAAATGTCCAAGAACAAGAAATGAGAGCGGAAAAAGTATTCCAGTGCTTCCAGCATATCTATAATTACACACGTGACATGTGGTGAGATTTTTTATAGATATTTATAACTTCATACACGCACGCGTGCGCGCGTACAAAAATGTATTATATACATCACTTTTTGATATATATTAATAAGAATACTGCTATTCTTTCTTTGTGATTAAATATTATTATATTTATATTTTATAATAGTGGTTTGGCATGCAACAATGCAGGAATGGCATATTCTTTTACCTTCAACTCTATAGATCCACCATTGACACAAGCATCTGTACAACGTTTGCAATCAGAAATTACCAGAAAAGTGACTGATCTGACGCAGAATCTAAATAAGTAAGTTATTTCTTAATTCGGGAATAGTAACCTAGTATTTTTTTAGGCGTGAATAATTACCTGGGATGTTTTTTATATCCAATTAAAAATCACTTTGACTACGTATTGTATATTATTGATTGTTTTACGTTTTATCGTTATCTGAGATTAGGACGTTTTATCGCTATCTGAGATTAGGACGTTTTATCGTTATCTGAGATTATGTACATAGATTTACTTAATATTTTATAAAGGGAAAAAAGAATTTTAAAAAAGTATGAATTCTCGATCAATAAAGAAAATACTATAATTGAACTTTATTTTCTTATTGCTAGGATACAAAAATCACCCCAGGGATTACTCCCGGATTGATAATGTCAATAATCTGTTGATACTGATAGTTTATGACATTATTTTATGTCAAGTTATTTTATATTGTATACATACATATATATTTATGCAATTTTTTTGTAATTAGGTTACTGGTGCAGGCTGATGATTCTATAAAATATCAGACGTTACTTAGTTTACAGCAAAATTTAAGTACATTTTTGCCTGACACAGAGAGGATAACATTTGACGTGGTACCTTTGGATATATATTGTTGTGTTAAATTAAAAGAAGAAGCATTAAAGACTGGATTAAGACAACTACAAGAATTAACTTCGCATTTCTGTGCACTGGCTGCTCATTCATAGTTGTATGTATTTGTAATGTATGTATTGTAATTCAGTGTTTGAAAACATGTAGATATTTACAAAAATGTATATACATTTAATCTATAAGTTTTAAATATATTAACGATATATATTAATGATAATATATTAATAATATTAACGAAATATTATAAAAATATTTTTAATTTTATAAGAGAGTGACTGATATATCAATGGTGTCAATGAAAATGAATTATTGTGATTTATTTTTGGGTAAAAGTACTTTAGAATTGTCTTTTGTTGATTATATTGCGTATACGAGAAGTGTATCGTTCGAGAAAAAAATGTGAAGTTTTTTTTATCCATATATTTTTTACCTAAGTATTAATATTAATACAAGTTAGTCTCTTGAAAATTTTGCATATGTAACATTTTTCATTGGTGCTATCGATATTTTTTTGTAATTATGTAAACTAAGAATTTGTTTTATTTTTTAATATATGGATATTTCTTGTGTATATGGATTAATGTCATCATCATGGATTAATAACATCATTTTCTGTACAGTGAGAAAAGAAACGAATATTTTGAAGAATAAGATTGCGCAATAAACAATGGACGATAATTCGTAACACGATTAATATGATACAATTAATTTTTATAAAGATTCGCAAAACCTTCAGCAGGTTGTTGAAGCCAGTTTTCCTTGGAATAATATACATGTTTCGTCTCAATCACGTGAAAAGTGTAAGCGTGCCTCGATGTCTCACTCTTGTTTGAATAAGAAAAGTGGACCACCTGGCCGTGGATAAGAATACAAGTTCCTTTGCGTACTGGTACTGGTCTGAAATTACTTAACGGATAGCAAGGCGCCGCTCTGTCGAAAATTAGTAACTCTTGGGAATTCGGATCTTTGTTTCTCATATAACGCCTGTGCACTCCGCTCTGATGTGAGCCCGGAGCGATCCATAGACATCCGTTTTCTAGCGTTGCATCCTCCAATGCAATCCAGAAACCCAGGAGTTTCACCGGTTCAACATATAAATATGATGCGTCCTGATGCATCGTAACTGCAAGGAAATAACAATTATGTTCGGCTTAATGTTGCAGTGGTTATTACATAATAGTGTATTCTTGTTAAATCACATATTTTTATTTCAGTTAAATAATTCTCATGCGCATTGAGTTATATAAATATAATTATGAGAATTATTTAATTACCTTCCGAGCCTATTCCGGGATTTTTGTAAATGTACATTGATTGGCATACGACTGGTTCCTCGTAGTCTAATTGGAAAGCAACTTCTTTGACTCTCTCATCGAACGTGTACTTTTTGAAAGTAGGATGTAACCAATGAAGAGCGTGGCCTACCTGGAAATTATTAAGTCACCGTAAAATAATTTGAAATTATTTCAAAATATCTTCGTAGGAATTGATTTAACTAGAGGTACGGCTCTTTTGAGATAGTTTACTTTGTTTAATGACACTCTTGGATGAACCTTCAATTTCCCGTCCTCTTCCAGAGCTTCAGTCTCAAAGAAAACACTTATTTTATTGGCGCTATCCAAAAAATACTTATCCTTATTCTGAAATAAGATCATATAATCATTACTTCCGTTAACATTAATATTGACTTTTATTTGTATAACATTCACAGGAAATTAAGTCTCGAAATTAACGAAAATATAGTTTTACATTAATACATAATACAGTGATACATACAAAGAATAAATTTATGTTTTACAAAATTTATTCTTTGTACGTATCTACCTTCTTTGATAAAAATCGTTTTTAAGTATTCACAAGTTATACGTTGTACGATCATCTCTGACTGATTCTGAATCGCCATATTAATATTTATACGCTTTATACTGTTAAGTTTCACAATTGATTATATTCTTATCACCTGTTGTAACTGTATCGTATTGAATACTTTTCGTTCCGATTCAGGTGGCAATTTATTCGTTAATTCTTCTCCACAAGCTCTCAATTCTTCGATCTCTTCCGGTCGAAAGAAGTCCTCCAAAATGACGTAGCCATTTTTCTGAAACTTAATTTAAAAGTATAATTAATATATAAATATTATTTTGGCATTTTTATACATATATAAGCTAATAAAATAAGTGGTTTAAAATACCATATCTTTTTTTTAATTACAAGCGCGGAAAGAATCAAGAAATGATAATGTGTAAGAGAAGTCGCTTTCCATTATATATTATATTCATAAATTAAAAAAATGGATTTATATAAAAAATAAATATACATAAGATATAGATGCGCGGAAGAACTAAAAAAATATTTATCCATTTTCCGGAATAATCTGCAGTCTCTTTACTTGAATTTCATAGCATCATTAACGTCACCGTAAAAATTTGAATTTTGTAGTAAAAGTTGAATGAATCTGAGAACAACGAATCGCTTATTCGATTTATTGCCGGGATAAGATAAGCGGTAATTGAAGGTCGTCGGTTCAAAATTTAAAGAAATTTTGTTTCCGGTCATTTGATCATCTGACCGATCAATGTCGTAGTTTCGTTGCACCTTGCACCACGATGTTTTGAGTGATAGACTACGATTCTATAAATAGATCACGACCGATAAAGCCATCTAAGAATAAACCCATGGGCATTGCCTGCTTCAGAGGGGAAACGCACGCCCAGAGTTCCTACGTTTTTCCGTTTCACACCTATCGCATTCCATGCTTCGCGTCAGCGCCGATCATGCAATCAGATTGCGATGCGCATACATCCGTTAAAAAAGCAGCAAATTGTTTTGTTACCGGTTAAGATAGTTCGACATGTATTACGTGTGTCAGACGTTTCAGATTAGTCCAAGGTGGAAAAAACACGTGGAAAAAAAATATTTTTTTTATACAAAAAAAAATATATATATATATATATATATATATATATATAATCTTGCATTTCTCTTAATTATTATCTAATATCTTAATGGCTTTGTTTTCTCATTTGTGGCGCTGTTTATATTCAGCTTTCGAAAAAATATTTTTCTTAATAATTAGGCTACGTCGGCGTCGCGTTGTTTCATTTCCCCATTTTTTATCCGCCGATAATTTTATCCAATTTTCAGAAATTTATTTTTATTAACCGGTTATCATGCGTGCGCGACGTGTCATTAAGACTCGTAGTCTAAATAAATTATATATAAATAAAACGTTTGCGCAACAGAGATCGTCGCGTACATCGTAGTTTTGTGATTCACGTATCGGTATATAGATATACAATCTCACACGCTAGTTGGCAGAGGCCTTTCCGTGTTATCTCACATGCGAGTGCGCGTCAAAACGGGTGTTTCGAAATTGCAAAACGCCGTTAAACGAAAGCGAAACGTCACTTCGTGCGGTATTTAATTCGCGGAACGGTTTTACGAGCAATTCCCCTAAGAGCCGAGACGTACGTTCGTCTTCTTGTTGCATATTCGTTAATCGTTTGATTTACGATCGAACGGACATTTAGAGGGCCGACAAAGTCGCCAGAAAAAAAAATAAGGAAGCTGCATTCGGCAAAATTCCAAAACTTGCATGTCAAAACGAAACCTCTCCGCGGTGTTAGTAGATGGTCGGGAAAAAGGTGTGCCGGGCGCGCGGTATTTTTAGCGTTCGAAACGGCGGGATATCGGTCGTAAACATTGCCGAAAGTCACATCGCGCGATCGTAGGAAGTCCCGCGCTTGTCATTCGTTCGAAAGCTACACGGTCTCTTCCTCGTTCCGGTGACGGCTCGCCGCTCGGGAAAAACGCGCGTCGCAATAAAGACACCACGGGGAACGCAGAACGCTCGCGGGTATCTTCGAAAAATCCGCAATTTATGTGCGCTATTTTTACGTTTCGATTACGGCGAAACGCATTATTGCATCGCCACAATATAATGCATTTCCTGCGATAAAGGGGAAATATCGTTCGGCGCAGTAGCAATTTTATTTAAGACAATGATATCTGCAATCTTCTCTGCTTTGTGCTGCCCTCAGCTGAGCTCTGGCCTTCGAATTGTCACACCGCTCGCAAACAAAGAGATTACACATCGATCTTTTTTATGACAGCCGTACATCAATCACTCTTTTTCTCGAGATGATAGTTAATAATGAAGACGCAAGAAACGATAGATTTGTAGAATATATTTCATCTTCATCTCTGACAATGATTTCTCACTCCATATTCAACCGAGTATTCAACAGCATTGCTGTGAATATATTGAATTGACATTTAATTCTTCCGCCAATATATGTGAGATTTTTCTAAAACTTCAGGTCAAACGTTTTTATTAAAATATTGAGCAGCGATACAAGAAAAACGAAAAAAAAGGTTTCTTGAGAAAGTAAGTTGTAAAATTTAACGAAGTCCATCACGATTAACATTTTACGTTTTATTCATTCTGTTATATTGACCAGATAGTATAAGTTTTACGTAACAACGCGATAAAGATTAAAATTTACGATTTCAATGTGGAATTTTTCCTTTTATTTGCCACAGTTATGGTGATAAGAGACCGTTATTTGAATGATGTAATTTGAAACGGTTGTTTCAATAATGTATTTTTTTGGATATAAATGTAATCAACAGATTATTTGAGGTTTTTCGTTTAATTTGCCACAGTTTATCAAGTTAAACTCCCTTAAGTTAAAAAACCGTTGTTTGAATGATTTAATTTAAAACGATTGTTTCAATAATATAGTTGGATGTAAATGTAATTAACGGATTATTAATTACTTTTCAAATTTAATGAGATAAGAAAATATATGTATGTCTGTGTGCGTACACACAAATTAATTTTATTATTTTATAAATATACTTAACACACAAAATATATGAGAGGATATACATTTTTTCTTATTAAATATATTTATAAAATAATGAAATTAATTTATACATATACACATATATACCTACACGGAAAAAAATGAAGTTGCTTCAATTAAACGTCGACGTCACGGGCTGCCACAAGCATTAAATAGTTAATTCAATTGGATATTATTGGACCAAATATTTAAATTATTAAAACAATTAAGTATCTGATGTTTTTTGTTCATTAATATTGATGTTGCCTCAATAACACTGTTGATACAAAAAATGATGCTGTTGATACGTCATTTTTTTCCGCGTATAAAGTAGGTTGCGGTGTTCCAGACGAAAGTTATATCGTTCAAAGATGAGGGACAAATAATGGTAAAATCAATTTTCGGAAAACATTTTTTTTTTCAAAATCACATAAATTTCATCGCCATTTTTTAAATAGAATTGATTTTTTTACATAATATAATTCTTCTCTAATATTCTGCATATAAAAGTATTAAGGTAGAGTTATCAAAAAATTAATAGTTTGCGAGATATTTTATATTCCGTATCAAAATGTGCCAGAATAAAGTACAAAATATCTCAAACTATTAATTTTTTGATAACTCCACCTTAATACTTTTATATGCAGAATAACTGGAAGAATCATATTATGTAAAAAAAAATCATACAATTCTACTTTAAAATATGACGATGGTCTTCATGTGAGTTTAAAAAGTCGATTTTTTCAACTTTCGTCTGGAACACTTTTCTTTTAAATGCTTCGCTTTTCAAGCTATTCAAGTGTCTCAATTTAAATGCTGTGTATATAACACATACGCAGTTAATTGATTTCTGTAGTACTGATTCGGTTTGCGAGCATAAGAATTTTAAAGCCGCGTATATAAGCACCTCGCGAGCGAATTCGATAGCCAAACTCGCGCGGGCATACTACGTTTATTAACATTAACAAAGTTATATGCGTGCGAAGCACATCCCGAAAATAGCGTATGGCTAGTCGTTGTTGACAGGTGGGTGGTTGGGCTACGTCATTTCCCCTTGTCGTCGACATTTTTCTGAAATTTCGTCCGTATATACGAATGACTCAAGCCATCCGCGAAAGCGCTGAATCGCGTGGATAGAAATAGAATGGAATTACGGGATATGTAAGGTTCGTGGGCGTTCATCATCCGTCGTTTGCCTCTCATCTCGTAGCGCAATTACCAAGGATCAAGGTCGCCTACGGTATTTCGAATTAATTTGAGTATATATGTCGAATTCGCGAAGAGTACTTAAGTTAAAAACGTCCTAAAGGTCCTCTGATCCTATACTTCCTTCCAACCTTTTGGTCATATCGATAAAAAAAAGATGAAAAACGAAGGTTTTATTAATAATGGTAAATTTTGATAATAAATAAGAAATGTGAGGCTTGTTTTAACCGATTCACAACTCTAACTCTTAAAAAAACTTTATTATATCTTTTCCTCTTATTATTTCGAGCAATTAAAAACGTCAAAAAAAAGTTTTACTTTACGATAGTCATCTTCCAGAAATACAAAATGTTCGAAATGTTTTAAAATCTTTTATCTTCTATTATTTTTTGATATCTTTTTATACGAAAGAGATATTTTCTCTCGTTGGAGGGCGGTTTTTAATTACTTAAAATATGGATCTCTTCGTGTGATAAAACACGCTATCTATTCATTACATAACGCACCCAAAATGAAAGAATTATTGGAATATGTGTGCGCCTTTTTTCCCTTTTTCTACTGGAACAAGAATAGACTTTTCGTTGAATCTTTTCCGTTGGTCCCAAGTACGTAAAACATACACAGCGATAATATATGTTGCCCATTTGGTCTCTTTCGTTAAGATTTAAAAATAGTCTCCAAAATTCTACAGTGACAAGAAAAAATCATTCGGATCATCATAAATGGTCAAGCGATAAGGCATAATTCGATAACAACGTTTTGTTTTTACGAAATCCTCAGCTTCTCTGCGACTACGATTCGGTTTGTGAATATCGTTCTTAAAATAATTAATAAAAATTTCTCGCAGATGCAGAGGAAATTGATTCCAAAATTCGAAATCTTTCAGAACAATTAGCAATTATACGCACGCATGTAATTAAACGTTTAAAGCCCCTTGCACAATGCCAAACAACAGGCAATAGGAACAGGAAATAACCAAAAAATCGTTAATTACAACCTAAAAAGTTTGAATGCTATGATTGGTTGGCAACAAGCAATAGGCACAAAATTTCCAACGTGACGGAAACTCTGTGTCTATTGCCTGTGTCACTGTTTATTCTGCATTTATACATGATTTCTGATTTCTATTCCCTGTTCCTATTGCCTGTTGCCTGGCATTGTGCAAGGGGCTTAACTCTCTTCTTTTATTCTTATAGTTTTCCGTAAAAAAGAAATACAATTTCCGCAAAAAATAACTTTATATTTTTTAATATTTTTCTTTTAATATACACATATTTATATTATTATATTGTTAGTTACATATAGGTATTATTATTAAAAATAATGTTCATATATTACAGCTTTCAAATAAAGGATTGTAATTATAATAAACTGATAAAATTTAGAAAGCAATAATTTAAGAAATTGGGTTTAAAATATTCAAGTATTAAGGAACATTAATTGTCTACTTTTTTATCATTATAAATTGCTGAAGTATTATTTCTTATTGTTGCAAAAACATTGGAAAAGAAAGAGAAAAGAAGACAGAGAAAGAGTTAAATCTAAGCTATTAATTTAAATAATATATATAAGATATTAATTCTTTACAACAGGCAATGCAACAAAAATATAATCGTAAACGTGCGATAAGATTAAAAGTGAAAGTAAGTCAGAAATAAGTTGTTAGCAAGTTGCTACTACGTTTCGATAGAACGACAGATTATTCGAGTCATATTAATTCCCGCCGTTTACCCGCGCTTGCCTGAATTTCTTCACGTTGAAATTCAGAGCACTGGGCAGATATCACATGACCTCCGAACCGAGTGGTCCGGTCAATTATGTCATCTCGTATGGCATGAACTCCAGTGACGCCGTTAGTAAACGACTACATTGTGTACCCTCATTTCTCAGTTCGTTGATGCAATCGTTAGAGGCTCATCGTTAAGGTCGTTCTACATTAGTCGCAAGCAATCCATATTGTCGCAAGACGCAAGAGGCGCTTTTACACTGCAATCACAAGTCACAGCCAATCAAAGAAGAGATTTGTTGTAAAAATGTCATTATCAACATGTCCTAAGCAAGCAGAACTGCTAGTAGCACAAGTAAATAGTATTGCTTTCTTCGCAAGCAGTACTACTTCCGGTCGTAACGTAGTCGCAAATAGTAATCACAAGGTTTGACCAAATCCAAAATTTGCGTCTCTGCGACATGTGAATACGAGCAGTTGAAAAAATGTATACAATTCTATGGGAGCTTTCCAGCAAGCGACACAGGTTGACACAAACATCATTCTATCTCCCTTTTTTTAGCAATGAGTAACAAAGACAAAACGACACTTGTGTCGACTTGTGTCGCTTGCTGGAAAACTTCCTATAATTCCTTAATTACATACGTAAAGCCGAATGACTCGATTTTTACTAAAAGTAGATGCAACATACCGTAAACTAAAAAATATATATCTTTAATTTTGATGTACAAAAATTGAACATTTATCGATTGTTATATTTTCACCGCAATACAAGAGTTGTACTTCTCATTTTGCGGATATTTCATTATTATCATTATTAGTTCTCTCTCTCTCTCTCTCTCTCTCTCTCTCTCTCTCTCTCTCTCTCGCCCCCTCCCTTTCCTCTTTCTGTTTTGGGATCCTAAACCAAAGGCCGGACTACGACGGAATGCACCTTCATCTAAACGGAATTGAAAAGTCGATAATTTTGATCGTTTTCTGTGTCACCGGCCTATATCTGCCCTTGCATAGACAAAGATAGACAAGATTATAGTACCTAGCTACAGTGCACAATAATAGATCTACACGCATAACTTTTTTGTTAGGTGTCTAATCCTAATTCTGAGAACCGTATGGTATTTCTTGATGTAATCCACCTTCCACGGTCTCATTTTGTAACAACAAATTGTAAAATTTTTATATGAAGCAAATGTTGTCACGAGTCGACGTCTTATTAATTGTCTGCATTTCTGAAATTATTTTCGTTCTTGGTATAAAATCAACCACCGTGGAGAGCATTAGCGCATATACTTTAACTTTGGAGAAGAATTTTTTTAAATCCATAAAGTCACAGTAAAAAGATATGCGTTTAGTAAAGATGTTGGTATTACAGACGGCTTTAAGATCTCCTATAAAGGACATGTTAAAACTTCAAGCCATATGTACATTTCTACTCTTATCATCCATAAATCTTAAAACAATAAATATATATTAAAAATGTTTATTATTCCATCCATTGTTGCATTCGTTACTCTTTCGAAAAAAAATGTCAATATATTTCGAATAAATTGGTATATCTTGACGAAGAATCATTCAATCAAAATTTTTGTCAAAAACGTCATCGATTAAATTACCGTCCACGTGTCAGACTCGACGACACGAGGGCGACGCGAAGCTCCTTTTGTCCTACAGGAAAGCGGTGCGGTGTACGGGAAAACAATTCTCACGAGTATTTTTCAGTTCCGTGTGGGACTCACCTGCGCGCGAATGTCTTTCATCCCGGTGCACGTGTTATCGCAGCGTAGTCGAATCGCGGTGAATCTCGAACTTGTTCGCTGATACACGAGGTGACAGAGTGAGACCGGAACACGTCTGCAGCCGAGTGCTCGCACCAAATGACTAGGTGAGCCCGTGGATACTGCGAAGTCCGTGTCTGGCCGACGACTCGGGCTTGTGCGAGCATAGCGAGATCGATGCGTTGTTCCGCCGGAATATCACACTAGCATCTTTGATTTTTCCGCACAGATCCACCAGAATTTATCACCTGACAAAAAGTCAGGGGACCCTCGGTGATACTGACAACTGACGTTGCGGACGATTTATCTCAAACATGCGTTCGCGATGCGTCATTCAGATAACTATATCTTCCTCACGAAGATATTGCACTTTCGTGCAAGAAGATAGTCACGTGTTAAAAAGTTAATTATATTTAAGTTGATTATTCATCACGCATGATTTGATTTTACGCTCGCAGACAAAATTAATCTCGAAGTGAATTCCAAACTTTATGAAGATATTATAAAGAAAAGTTCGTTTAAATTCGTTTCTCAATTGAGTTTACTTATCAACACGCTAAATACATTCCGTACGTTTTTTATGGTTTTATTTAATGTTGAGAACAGTTTAATTTCTAAATTATAACTGTTATAAAAATTCGATACACATGTAGGTATACACTTCTTTACGATAATTAAAAAAGTTATAGCAAGTCATGGTTATTTTGACGAAATGACATGGCATAATCATGCAATAAATTGTTAAGGTAAGATAACTAATGTTTAAAACGATAATACCTCTGTCACTCTTTTTTTAATTATTCGCGTGTAAGTACTCATATACAGATAAAAAAATATTGTATTATTTATGGAAAGAGAAGTCTTTACTTTAATGAAGAAAGTACATATAATCATACATTATCATTGACGATAATTATTCAATGTTAATTAAATCATTAACATCTTTGTTTTTTTTTCTTAAAATATTCCTATCAAAGCATAAAAGAACAGTACTAAAATTAAATTTTATAACATTTATAACATTTATGTATGTCTTTCTTTATTAAAATAATGATTTTCCTTTCCATTAAGCGAATACTTTTGACCGGTCCTGTATATTATAGATTTTTAGTAAGATATATACATATGGTCCAAAAAAAAAGTTTCGGGACTGGCAATACTGCGCGCGCCAGGATGACAATATTGTTGAATCGCGGGTGAAGTATTATAGCTGAGACATTTGTTTAATTTAGTAGAAAGCTTCGTCAGAATTGGTTGCGACTCATAGCGCATTTTCATCGTATGTGTATCGATACATAATATCAAAGACGTTAAAATTGGGACAGCGTATGTGAGCATTAAGTTCTACTATAAATTTGGAAAAAAATGCAACTGTGACATTCAAAATGCTAGAATTTGGCGTCCGAACTTCGCTGAACGCAGCAGTTGGCGTTTTCAGCACGACAACGCACCCGCGCAGCTCGAGTATCATTGTAAAGACGCTTTTGGCAAAGAAGGAGATATCAGTGTTGGAACACTCCCTACTCTCCGGACTTGGCCCCTGCGGACTTTATATTGCTCCTCAAACTGAAAACCGTCCGGAAGGGAAGATATTTCGAGAACGTCAATGATAGTCAAAGAAATGCAACCGCCGAACTCAACAGCCTCTCTTACGACACGTACATTTAAACAAGCATTCCAAAATTTGTACAAGCGATGTCATCGATGTGTAAACGTTGCCGGGGAATATATTGAAAATTAAAAAGCGTTTATTTGATTTTATGTTACGTATTGCAATTTTTTTATTTTATTAGAAACTTTTTTGTCAGATTGTGTATTATAGATTTTTTGTATGCAGTATGAATATACATATATCTATCCTATCTGTGAATCCAATTATACGTAAATCAAATATGTAAATAAATGATTTCTATTTCTATGATATAATAAAATCCTGGTAATGAACGTAGCGTTGGCCTCACGGTTCTTTGCTTATTTCGCAAGCTCCTGTTTGTAAGCCCAGTTCAGTTGCAACGCGATGCTCTTTTCGCGCTCGGCACTCACGGTCAGTCGGACATCGGACACTCGGCCATTCGTAACGAACGTCCAGGAAGTAAAGTTTCGAGAGTCGATTTTTTACAGGCTGCTTCAAAATCAACATGCCAATAAGAATGCATTTCTTTGGAGATGAGCAAAGTATATCAGTGTCGCAGAACAAATAAACGTGCTTCTTACCTTCTGATTTTACTTCCTGCTTTATATCTTCACATACCGGAATTTGCTCAATTTAATTAAATTAATTATTTAATTATTGTTTAAGCCGTTAATATTAAATTGAGATCCTATTCTAGAATAGTTATTTGTATAACAAGTGCTGTAAGTTGGAAATTGGACGTGCGGAGTGGACGCACGAGCCGGAGGCGAGTGCGATCACCCGCACGTTCAATTTTCAACTTAACACACGTGTTGCACACCCTATTTTATATTACAAGTGCGTGGAAAGTGGCCCATTACGAGCGTGTCACGCGCGTAATGTGCCACTTTCCACGCACGTGTGATGTAAAAATATTTTCTTTATACATATATATTGCACATATATCTATACGTATGTATGTATTAAACGTGAAACTGAATGATAGCATCACGTGGAAATTATGGAAGGGACTAATTTATCACGTAATGATATCTATACTATTATATAAAATCCTTACGGGTGGTGTATGTTTGAACGTTAATAACTTGAAAACTATTGGACCGAATTTTTACCACAAGTACATGAAATAGGACTAGAATTTTCCGGGGAGTGCTATAGAGTGTGTAGTTTTTCGTTACCGATTTTTTTAATTTTTTTAATTCTTACAGGTAAAAGAATTAAAAAAATCGGTTTTCAAAAAATAGATAACGAAAAACTATACACTTTATAGCACTTCCCGGAAAATTCTCCCCCTATTTTATATGGTTTTAATACAAATTCGGTCCAATAGTTTTTAAGTTAAAAACGTTCAAACATACACCACCCGTAAGAATTAGAAAAATAAAAAAAAACGTTAACTTAAAAACTATTGGACCGAATTTATATTAGAACCATATAAAATAGAGGTAGAAATTTCCGGCGAGTGCTATAGAGTGTATAGTTTTTCGTTATCTATTTTCTGGAAACCCATTTTTAAAATTTTTTCAATTCTTACAAGTGGTGTATGTTTGAACGTTTTTAACTTAAAAACTATTGGACTGGATTTGTATTAAAACCATATAAAATAGGGGTAGAATTTTCCGGGGAGTGCTATAGAATGTATAGTTTTTTGTTACCGATCTTCTGGAGAAACCGGTTTTTCTAATTTTTTTAATTTTTACGCGAAATAATTGACCGAATTTCAAAGAATTATATATGAAATAGGGATAGAATTTTCCGGAGAGTGATATAAAGTGTATAATTTTTCGTTTCCGATCTTTTTGGAAACTGGTATCAAAATTTTTCCAATTTTTCGGGAATTAATTGCCCGAATTTCAAAGAATTGAATTTTGTGATATAAAGTGTATAATTTTTCGTTACCGATTTTTTTGGAAATTGTTATCAGAAACTTTTTGAATTTTTCGGGAAATAATTGATCGAATCTTAAAGAATTGTATATAAAACAGAGGTAGAATTTCTCGGAAAGTGTTATAAACTGTATTAGTTTTTCGTTACCGATCTTTCAAAAATTTTATTAATTTTTCGAGGATGGGTTTAATTGCCACGATGTGTATTATTTTTCGATAACAATTTATTTTTTTATGTAGGATAAGTTGTTTATTTCACATATGTGAACAGTCACTTCAATTCGTGGCTTTCGTGATGCCCGTTCTAGACTGGAGGATGAGCCGACTCTCGGCTCATCCGAGTGAGTGGTGTAGATGGGTAAAAATCTATAGTTTATGTATAGTTTATGTCACGTACACTATAGAAGACAGATGAGCCGAGAGTCGGCTCATCCTCCAGTCTAGAACGGACATGACTGTCGCGAGTGATAGAAAAGTTATTGGAGTTTTCTTGCAATAACCTGCAGTTAAAACGAGAGAAACAACTTATTCGATTTTTATATAAATAAGATTATCATTAAAAATTTGGATAAATGAAAAGAAAAGTTTCCAAGAAATAATTTACACAAAAAAGAATGACGCCAAAGTTTTGTTAAAATATGTGTGTAAAATAATCCAATTTTTCATGAGAGGGAGAGGGAGAGGGAGAGGGAGAGGGAGAGGGAGAGGGAGAGGGAGCGAGAGAGAGAGAGAGAGAGAGAGAGAGAGAGAGAGAGAGAGAGAGAGAGAGAGAGAGAGAGAGAGAGAGAGAGAGAGAGACTATTGAGTAAGATTATTTGCGTGTATTATTACTCATGTCCTTCGGGGCGAAGCCCGGGTAACCAGCTAGTTAAATATATAATATTATTTTAAATATATTTTAAATATAGAATATATTTAATTAATATTAACTATATAATATTAAATGTATGAATAATATATATTTTTAATATTATACGATATATTATATATATATGAGAACAGTCATATAATATTACTGGAAAGATAAGAGAGCTTTTATTTTCAAACTAGTTTCGTTTATCACACTTATTGTCCTATTAATAACCAAATCATTGGCGCGATAATTCATGTGTCGCACGCGCGTTTTGTTTTCGTTTGGACGATCCTGTAGAAACCGGCACCGAACTATAACGGCGAATTAATTCCGCGCACTTCGCTTGCGTGGGCTCGCTAATTTACGCGAGCAGACGACGCGAATTTATTAAAGCCGCGAATTTCTTTAAATTCTGAAGAAAACTTTCTTTCCGGTCCGGAAAACGCAGATATTTACGTTTCTATTCTCGCGCGTGTCTAGCCTTAATAAATAATGTATATCTCCAGGTTTACCCACAAATTGGCCTTATGCTCTCTTGATTTGTCTACAACGAATAGTTTCTGTTTTCACTCCTTCCTTCCCCTTTTCTTTCTCTCTTTCTGTTTAATCTCATCTGAAAGAAAATTCATAAACACATAAGTACTATTTTTACAATATGTAGATAGATATTAATATTTACTTTTTTCATCCTAAGATTGACAGAATTATTATGTTTCAAGGATTAAAGGTAAGACATTATTTAAACAAATTTTCAGGTTGACAAATTGGATATTTGAAGATAACTATTTGATTATAGATGCTCGTATATTTTTATTTAAGGAAGTGTTCGCTCAAAAGTAAGCAATTTTTGGGATGTTTTTTCTCGTAAAAAACCTACTTAATACCTTATTAATTGTCAAGGGAAAGGGGTAGACTTAACCTCAACTCGGAGTGTTTTTGAAGTGTGCTGAAGTGATCTGTAGTATTATTTTAACCAAATATCTTTTTATTTGGAAATACTATACGCAAGAATTTTCGTGTCATTTCTTGCTTCTGACGTCACATTCCAACATGGCCGCGACGAGTACCCAGGATCCTTAATCGGTCAATTATATGACCGAGATATGGCAACCATCGGGGACAAATATTTCGAAACGTTGCACCTTACGAGTTACGTTTAAATAAATATTAGTTATTTTTATATGAAACTCGGTAGAAATAACAATAAAATAGTAAAAAATACATATGCAAAACTACAAGAGCTTTTAGATTTTTTATTTATAAATAAAACCTTAAAATTGTCTATTTTTCAAGCCCATTTTTTAGCGAATACCCCTCTCCCCTCTCCTCTTAAAAATAAATAACTAAATAATTATTAATACAAACAAATTTTTACTAAAAATGTGTAAATTTATCCTACACTGAAATCCTAATAAACTTTCTGCTAGAGTGTTTGAGAAAAGATATACAAATACGGTTTTGAAAGGCCCAGGATGTACCTATTAATAGCTTCTCCGCGCGCGCGTTAATTGTTTCCATCACCGTAAAGATCATTGTGTATGTTATTATTGTCGACTTTTATTGTCTAATCTTTAGTAGTCCATCTATACGAGAGAGCCGAGCCGGTAGCAATAAAATAACCACGACGTAAATCGACTTATCTAATCGATTTTTCTGCTTCACGATCGAGAGGAACGAGCATACTTCGTCCGAGATTAAAAAGTCAATCGTTGAACGGAGATGAAGTATCCGATGGATATTCAGGAGTTCAACGCGAGTGCCATTTGACAATGAGCCAAAAGCCGGCTTCTCCGTTGACTCGGTTTCTTTTTATACCGTACGGTTTAGCTACGGTATTATTGCGCTATTACTGCCGGGTGTTGGGCATGGTTGGTGCAGTTTGGCGGGGCGGGAAAAGGTAACTCCGGCAAATGAGGCCGTTGTCCACCGGTTCGCTGTACGGTAAGTTGGTCCGCACGTCGGATGAAAATCCGGACAACTACGTCGTGTGTGTACACGTTTGCAGCACAACATCTTGGTTCGCTGCCAGGTATGTACTCTTTGCAGCTTTAACTCGACTCGAATTAATTGTAGCCGCGCCGCCCGGCACCGCGTCGTAAACATTTACCGTCGAGAGCAGCGGAATATGGTATTAATTGCTCGCGTGCTCATCACGAGTATTCGAATTCCACGTGCTTACCGATCGAATACGCGAAAACCTACTAAGACATCTCCTAAGAAATCGAGATAAGCATCGCTAGAACTGTGGATTGATCTGCAGATGACTTTTGCTATCTTTTATATCTTTCATTTTTAGGAATAACTAAAGTAAGCTGTACCCTCTTAGGGAAATATGCTCGCGCGCACTTACTCGCTGCTTATCGCATTTTAATAATAATAATAATAATATAAATAATTAAAATGTTACAAATTATTATTATAAATATATAAATTATTAATATAAATATTATTATTGTACTTTTTGTATCTTGTTCTTGTAATTCTCGCGTTTATATTTTTATTGCGATTATAGCTAACATAGGCGCGTAAAATTAAATGACTAATTAAGGAATATAAATTCATAAATATAAGTAAATCTAAATCTCTGAGTCTAAAAAATACTTGAATATCACACTTGACATGTTATCTATGTAGGCAAATAAAAAGACTTTATTTTCGATTGCGTTTATCATTCACACTAGACATCAAAACAATTCTATTTATATTCTATTTGGAAATTTTTCTAGTAGTCTACGCGATATCCAGTGGTGGATCCTGATACCTCGTAATTTTACATCAGATTCTAATTAAATATATCTTGAATATACGATGACAAAGAATAACAATTATACTTTTGATTTTGCGTGCGCCTATGGGGAGGTCACCATACATACGTTTGCGCATTGAACTGCATACCGTAGAACGATTATTTGCAGGCGCAAAAATTATTTCTTGACCATAACAATAACTTCTTCATGTAAATTCTACGATTCGGTCCAACATTTCATCTGTAGCATTTAAAATTCTCGTAATTTATCTTGTCGTATATCGTTTGTATAAAGAATAATCGACATTCTTCATTTTTTTTATTGTTAGAAAATCGCGATTATATTTCTATACAAACGCATCTTATGCACAATCAATTCTCCTTTCTCACTTCTTCATTACTCAGAGAAGATATATGGATGTGTAATATTTTGTATTAACAAAATATACAAACGTATATTAAGTCGCATAAGATTAAATTAGAGAAAGAAAAAGGAGAAAAAAGAGAGAACAAAATAGTTATAAAGTAAGCTTATAAATATAAAGATGGAAAATATTAGTATAAAAGCTAATGCCAAAGAAACAGAACTGAAGTACAAAAGTGAGCATGTGACTAATTAGAAATGTAAATAGATAATAGGTCGACTTGCAGCATTTTGGATTAACTAATCTATTTAGGTCTTAATTTTCTGTCTTTATCTCTTCCATTACTATCAACAATAGCTGAAGTCCGATTTTCTCCCGTATTACATTTTTCCATTAGATAATTTTATCTTACAAACAATCCACTCACAGCTTGTGTAGCAATCCTATTCTATTTTCTCTTCGTAGGGGAATCCAGGGCTTAATGGGAACGCTAAGAAGTTTAAACATATTAAAAATAAATAAATAAACTTGATTTTGCACCAAATTATTCTTTGAAATATTTGTTATAAGAAAAACACAAGTTTTACCGCAAAAAAATAGTTTAAAAAGACGAAATTATTGTTTTATACATTAAAAAACGTGAGTTTTCCTTATTATGCATTTTATGCGGGGTATAATGGAATACCTCATAAAACTTGTTCATTAATATTCAAAACTTTTTAAAAATGATTTATTAGAACACACAATATATGTAGGAATGTATTATTACACTTTTAAGTAATAATAATTATTTATTAATAACGCTTTTTTTATTACAGTATACTTTCTTTAATCAAAATATAAATCAAAATTTGGTGCAATAATTTTTGGCATCTATATTGCGCAACATAACATAGGTATTTATTGATAGCGTACAAAAAAACATTTGAAGAACACAAGGCATTATTACCGTATACTAATGCCCCGTTATGCCACGAAATGAATATAAGTTTACTTTAGGTAATATAAATCATCACAGATAATTAATATTTATACAAATACTTTATTAAATTGACAAGAAAAGGTCGTTTAATAACGTAAATGCGCTATTATGGTAATAAAAAAAAGGGTAATTATGCATAAAAGCGACGTCCTCTCCGATGACCTTGACCTTGACATATGTTGTGAAGGTCACTCTACTGAGTGACCTTCAAAAGGTTTTAGCATTTTAGCCGTTGGTCATTGTTTATTAAAAAGTTATAAACAAAAAAAGTCTGAAAAATATAGCAGTTATTTTGAGTTTTGGAAGGTATAAACGACTAATATAAACGTCTTTTTTTTTAAGCAGAGAATACTTTATTTCGCGAGAAAGTCGCTGCTTTACCAAAACACAACATTTAAAGCAGTAAATTGTTGATAAATTGAAGTCTTTTTGTTAATGCAGTGAATACTTACATAGTTTAGATGACGCGCTTTACTAATATTTAACAGTTTAAAGCGCGTAATCTAACCTATGTAGATTAGTGACGCGCTTTAAACAGTTAAATATTAGTAAAGCGCGTCATCTAACCTATGTAAGTATTCACTGCATTAACAAAAAGACTTCAATTTATCAACAATTTACTGCTTTAAATGTTGTGTTTTGGTAAAGCAACGACTTTCTCGCGAAATAAAGTATTCTCTGCTTTAAAAAAAAGACGTTATATTAGTCGTTTATGCCTTCCAAAACTCAAAATAGCTGCTATATTTTTTAAACTTTTTTTGTTTATAACTTTTTAATAAACAATGATCAACGGCTAAAACCTTTTGAAGGTCACTCAGTAGAGTGACCTTCACAACATATGTCAAGGTCAAGGTCATCGGAGAGGACGTCGCTTTTATGCATAATTACCAAAAATAGAATTTTATTGTTGCGCTTATCTTATGCAAATGTATCAAAGAAACTGATGCAACTCACAATCAGTCGCGGAGAGCACACCGAACGCATTAAACAATTTATAGTATCTTTCAGCCAAAAATAATATAAAAACTAATAACAATACGCGGTTGGAGCCATCTAAGAGTAATAATTTCCAAACATTTCATCACATAGCAGCATCTCTGTAAAAAGTTATCGACCATATCCTGTTGTGCTCCGTAGTCCGTTATGCTCCAGGTTCCCCTATTTTTTTTGTTTAGATTTTAGAGCAATTTGTTTAGACGTTTTATCTCGAAATACTCATCAGTTATATGAGTGGGATGGGGACTGAGAGTGGGATAATGACGTTATTATACAGGGTGGTAGTTAAGTACTCTAAAAGATTTTAAAGGGTAATTTCTTGCACAAATTCAAGACGAAAACTTCATATGACCAAAACGGCTTAGTTTAAAAAATACAGGGTTTTGAAGGACATAAAGACCTGATTTTTTAGGGCCATACATTATTTTTTATTCAATCAGGGACGCACCTAAGGATAAGCGGGTACCCTTTTTTACGAAAAAAAAACTGGTACACCACTGATTTTTTTAAGTTTGAAACTTTTTTATGATAAATGAGATAAATCAACAAAAAAAAAGATCTCTTTAATATTTTCGATAGAATCATTTTGGAGAAAAAAAAATAAATTTAAGTTCGTAGACTTCTTTTCATTCGTAGACTTTATCTCATCTGCTTATGCTTGGATCCGCCTCTGATTGAATAAAAAATAATATATGGCCCGAAAAGATCAGTCTTCATGTCGTTCAAACATACATAAAGTTTCATCAAAATAACCCGAGTAATTTTCGAAATTTCTGGAAATAAATTTTTCCTTCAACTTTGACACCCTGTATTTTTGAAACTAAAGGACATATCGTCATATGAAATTTTCGTCTTGAATTTGTGTGAGAAATCACCTCTTAAAATCTTTTAGAGTACTTAACTCACTCTGTACAATTACTTAATTTATGAGTGATTTGTCATTGTGTTTGGTGAGCATGTTTGGAAAACAAAGCAATATTTCTTGGCAAAAACTGAAATGATTAACCTCCAATAAAAATATGAACCCAAATAGTTCTTGAATTATGATGCAATGAGAAAAGAAGGGAATCCTATGATAGTTGAAACACACATCTAACTGCACGTATTATCTACGTATAAGATAAAAAAAAATATAGCACTTATTCGGTTTTGTGTAAGAGTTTCAGAATCTTAAGATTAATGTATTAATGGATTATACAATATCATTCCAAGTTTCCAATACCATTCCATTTCTTGCATTTTATAAAAAATTACATTATATTTAAATCGCTCAGAATTAATAACCTCGAAATTGATCAAATTATTAAATCATTTTTATGTATTCTTGGAAAAAGAAATAAATTGAATTCTTTTCTTTTCTTATTGGATCGAAACTCCATCCGAATTTCGCGTCTCTCTCTCTCTCTCTCTCTCTCTCTCTCTCTCTCTTTCTCTCCACCAAAAACGCCCAACTGAGAAAAGTTATTATCGAGTTCGTACCACCATTAGTCTAAGCGCGAAATACTTGATAAAATTTTTTCTGCTTCTACACAAAAAACTTTCTTGGATTTAATTGGAACTGATTGTGAGAGATCCAATGAGAGATCGAATTGGAACCTAATCTAATTATTTTTCTACGAAAAAACATTTGGTTGGAGTGTTTATGAGAATTCAGATCAGTAATGTTTTTTTGCGAACATATTTTTGTAAATACTCTATTGGAAATCCCAATCCAAAAAAGAATCGTAGATTCTGGTTCTTGAAATGTTTATGAACATTCAAATCAGTGGCGCAACGTTCTTTTTAAACATTTTGATCTTACAAACATCCTGTCGACGAAGAAGCAACGGAATCTCACAGTGATCGCGATAAAGCTGATAAGAATTAATCTCAATCACGCTTGTCGCGCGGCAACCGATTATCGAGGTGCAGTTGCGTTCGCGCATCTCTTCCTGGATGCCTTCGGCTGATGCTCGGTGCACGCAAACCGGCGCGGGCGCGGCCTCTCACATCCTCTCTAAGCGGGGCTCACCGCATCGGCGCGCAAAATAAGTAAAAACGGGATTAATTGTTCGTTACTTGCGCGGCTAAACTACTGACGCGACCGGGATTGAGTCCGGCATTATCTTCAATGGACAATTTGATCTCGATTCGCGCGCGGGAAACACCGGAATCACCCGGTCTCCGATCGGTTATTGCGGCCCCATTCAAACGACAATTACGATGCGCAATTAATTGCCGGTGTGCGTGTCTAGCATGTCACGGAAGGTTGATATCGATGCTATATATCTTTTCACGCGGTTGCTTAATATTATACTTTTGACGGTGCACGTACTCCAATTTAATATACTATTACGATTGCTTGTTTGAAGCATACTCGTTTTACATTTCATTAATATCTCTCTTCTCACTCTCATTCTCTCTCTTTCTCTATCTGTCTGTCTGTCTGTTCTTGCCATTAATGAATTAGTGCAAACCATTACTTGTACTATTGCAATGTATCTTATCTCAGAAAATTACCACTTTATAATAAACTAGCTTGATATCCAGTGCTTCGCTATGGTATGGGAAGGATTCTATAATTATCCCCCCGAATCTAGATGATTTGTCCCTTTAGGGGTTGATTAGAACAAAATCCTAAATTATGTTTTTAAGCATTTGTATGGGTAACCTTTGTAAGCAAAAACCAAGTCGATATTTCGGGCTTAAGAGATATTGAGGAATTCGTGAAAACACATTTTACACCTTTTCAACCTCGTTAGAGATCGAATTTCTAAAAATCCCTTCTTAGTGGGTACTTACATCATAAAAGGAATATACTCCCCAAATTTCATTTCCCTTGATTTGACGATGATTTCTGATAGTATTTTTTACGCTGAACAAAAAAATTATCCTGGGAAAAAAAACCTCTTATTTGTTTATATTAGTTCATATTAGTATAGATATATGATTATATATGATCATATAAGAAACAGAAAATATAATCTTAAACAATATTATATGGCCATATATGAGAATATATAATTATATATAGTCATATATAAGCATATATATAGGGCTGTTACTTTTGACAACTTCAAAGCTTCGAAGCTTTGAAAGAATTCGAAGCTTCGAAGGCAACTTCGAACCTTCGAAACTTCGAAGTTTCGAACAATATATTTGTGCGAATGTCGAACTCATTTAAAGGACGCTAAAAATATTGTAAAAAGAAAAAGAATTAGTCAATATATATACTAAAAAAAATGTGTAATTATTCCTAAATTACAATCTTGAAATATTATAACATGAATTATTACATGTTTAAAATGGAAAAGTTTTAAATAAAAAATTAAGCCGTTCTTATTGAAACATGAAACGAGTTTTCGGAAATATTTCTTGTTCTGAAATTATCAAATAACGCATACTGCGATATTTGTCCTCAATATGCTATAGTTGTTTGAAGTATATCTATCACTTAAAAGATTAATATTGCAATTGGCAATTATATATCTTATTCAAAAATATATATATTTATTAAGAATAGTTGTTGAGTTCAAGAATAGTTATTTATATTTGTTTATCGCAAAATTCGTATGTGTACATATATATAGCGAGAATAGCGCGCGTTGGCTAATGTATAGTTTTTAAGAGTGGAGATCACTTTTAAACTTTCAAAAAATCAATTTTTTTAAAGGTTGAACATTTTATAATATTTTTAAAATAAAACGCTTGTTACAATTTGAAACATTTACCAAGTTACAATATTTTATTACGTCAGAGATTTAAATTGTGTTATATACTGTCACTAAAACTTTAATCGCTGTTTTTTGAAATATTTTCGAAAATTCATCAATTAGATGTCCAACACATTTTGCTTTTAATCTATATAAAAATTGTTAAGACAATTAACAATTAACAATTCGTTAACAAAATTATTTTTAAACTAAATAGAAAATTAAAAAAAAACTAAAATAAAAACTAAATAAAACTAAATAAAACTAAATATTTTTTGTAAAAAAAAAAATACTTGGCTTTATTGCTCTAATAAAAATTTGTTTTGAAAAATAAAAACATTTGTCGAAACATTCTCAGAGGCCATGCAGCTCCGTTGTGGCGAAACGATATTACCCGCAGTTGAAAAAATTCGCTCTGACGCAACGGATGTCGCGGGAATACATAAATATTTCTTCGCCAACAGAGCCAACTGTGGAAATTTCTTTTCATGTGATTTCCACCATTGAAGGGGATTCATATTAATATCAATTTGTGGCTCACAAAGATACAGTTGGATCTGCTGAGCTGCCGAAGTTAAATGCGTGTTTTCGGGCTTTTTAAAAAGATAGTCTAGTACGCTATTTGTATCCAGGCTCGATTTCTTTCATAAATGTTTTGAAAGCAGGACTAGAAGAAAAACTAAAAGGCAGTCGGTTAAATGCGATTAATTTAACTAGTGCCCGTGTAATCTTCTCGCTGCGTTCCTTGCTAACAGATGTAATCCCACCTGCACGTTTTCGTGGTATAGTGGCCGAATTAGTGGAAGAAGTACTGACGCTTGTATCAGAGAAAGAAGATCCTTCGATTGGGTCATCTGTATCTGTGCTGTATTAAAAATAGTATATTATATACATATACATGTGTGTATAATATATATATACATAGTGTACACAAAAACGTTAAATAATTAAATTGAAAACTAAATATTAATACCAATACTCACTGTTCTTTATAATCATGCTGTTGTGTTACATGTTTTTGTGATGGCGTTAAATCATGTACTCTTTTTAAATGCTGTACTAAGGTACTTGTAGAATTATGTGTTCGAAGCACTGTATCACATAATTCGCAAGTTGCTGACTGGCCATCAGGAGCTTTCAAGCAATATTGCCACACCCAGCTCTTCTGCATATTTTCTTAATCTGTGAACTTCTCACACTGCAAACGTATGTCACGATACTGTGATCACGAAATCGCGATATCATATCATTTAGTACGTTTATATTTGTTTGCTATAGCAGTAGCATTGCAAGGACAACACGAGTAAACAATACACGACTAAATAATATGGTATCGCGATTTCGTGATCACAGTATCGTGACATACGTTTGCAGTGTGAGAAGTTTACAGATTAAGAAAATATGCAGAAGAGCTGGGTGTGGCAATATTGCTTGAAAGCTCCTGATGGCCAGTCAGCAACTTGCGAATTATGTGATACAGTGCTTCGAACACATAATTCTACAAGTACCTTAGTACAGCATTTAAAAAGAGTACATGATTTAACGCCATCACAAAAACATGTAACACAACAGCATGATTATAAAGAACAGTGAGTATTGGTATTAATATTTAGTTTTCAATTTAATTATTTAACGTTTTTGTGTACACTATGTATATATATATTATACACACATGTATATGTATATAATATACTATTTTTAATACAGCACAGATACAGATGACCCAATCGAAGGATCTTCTTTCTCTGATACAAGCGTCAGTACTTCTTCCACTAATTCGGCCACTATACCACGAAAACGTGCAGGTGGGATTACATCTGTTAGCAAGGAACGCAGCGAGAAGATTACACGGGCACTAGTTAAATTAATCGCATTTAACCGACTGCCTTTTAGTTTTTCTTCTAGTCCTGCTTTCAAAACATTTATGAAAGAAATCGAGCCTGGATACAAATAGCGTACTAGACTATCTTTTTAAAAAGCCCGAAAACACGCATTTAACTTCGGCAGCTCAGCAGATCCAACTGTATCTTTGTGAGCCACAAATTGATATTAATATGAATCCCCTTCAATGGTGGAAATCACATGAAAAGAAATTTCCACAGTTGGCTCTGTTGGCGAAGAAATATTTATGTATTCCCGCGACATCCGTTGCGTCAGAGCGAATTTTTTCAACTGCGGGTAATATCGTTTCGCCACAACGGAGCTGCATGGCCTCTGAGAATGTTTCGACAAATGTTTTTATTTTTCAAAACAAATTTTTATTAGAGCAATAAAGCCAAGTATTTTTTTTTTTACAAAAAATATTTAGTTTTATTTAGTTTTATTTAGTTTTTATTTTAGTTTTTTTTTAATTTTCTATTTAGTTTAAAAATAATTTTGTTAACGAATTGTTAATTGTTAATTGTCTTAACAATTTTTATATAGATTAAAAGCAAAATGTGTTGGACATCTAATTGATGAATTTTCGAAAATATTTCGAAAAACAGCGATTAAAGTTTCAGTGACAGTATATAACACAATTTAAATCTCTGACGTAATAAAATATTGTAACTTGGTAAATGTTTCAAATTGTAACAAGCGTTTTATTTTAAAAATATTATAAAATGTTCAACCTTTAAAAAAATTGATTTTTTGAAAGTTTAAAAGTGATCTCCACTCTTAAAAACTATACATTAGCCAACGCGCGCTATTCTCGCTATATATATGTACACATACGAATTTTGCGATAAACAAATATAAATAACTATTCTTGAACTCAACAACTATTCTTAATATAAATATATATATATTTGAATAAGATATATAATTGCCAATTGCAATATTAATCTTTTAAGTGATAGATATACTTCAAACAATTATAGCATATTGAGGACAAATATCGCAGTATGCGTTATTTGATAATTTCAGAACGAGAAATATTTCCGAAAACTCGTTTCATGTTTCAATAAGAACGGCTTAATTTTTTATTTAAAACTTTTCCATTTTAAACATGTAATAATTCATGTTATAATATTTCAAGATTGTAATTTAGGAATAATTACACATTTTTTTAGTATATATATTGACTAATTCTTTTTCTTTTTACAATATTTTTAGCGTCCTTTAAATGAATTCGACATTCGCACAAATATATTGTTCGAATCTTCGAATTCTTCGAAGCTTCAAAGTTTCGAATATCAAAATCCTTCGAAGCAAATTACCAGCCCTAATAATTATATACCCGAGAAAAAATACCTCTTATTTGTTCATATTAGTAAATATATAATTATATATGGTCATATAAGAAATGGAAATATAATCTTGAACAATATTATATGGTTAAATCTCTTTAAGTATAACTTTATATAGTCATATATGATTTTATATACTAGTATATTATCATGTAGGATCATGTAAAATTATATTTATAAGGTTAAAGATAATCATATATGAATATACTTTATAATGGATCTATCCATATAAATTTGTATAACAAATCGAAAGTAAGAGTCTTTTAATCATCATCGAAAACAAGGCGTGGCGTTCCTGCAGAGTCAAATCTCGATCATTTTTGCATTGTTTATAAAAGCAAAGGATGATCTCTTGTTAATATTGCATAGCACGGTGAGATAAACGATACGCCAGTCGATAATAAGTGACCTCCGGGTTATGACATGATAGGAAGGAACACGTGTAACTCATTTTATAAAGTTATTATTTCTATATTTTTTAAATTTGTAATTCGGTGAGAAATCCCGTTACGGTAATCACGTAGTGTTCCGCTGCTTTAGGCGGGTCTGCCTTTATTGTGGCCAAATTAGCAAAAAACTCGACAAAATTCTAGAAAGATCCGAGTTGACGCAACTATGGCATATCTATAAGTCTGAACTAATCTGTCTAGTTAAAAAAAAAAACATGAACAAAGTAAAATGATATTACTCCGCTGACTATATTACATCTCACTAATCGTTACGTTTGCCCAGTTCTTTCCAGATGTAGCCAGATGAACGAAATTATATTTTGAAATCGGCTGATACCAGAGATACTCACCTGAAAGTCAGCGTTGTTCACTCGTTGCTTTTCACGCGCGTGTCGTTTAAACTATTCATTTCCCCCTTTGATAAACGTGAGAACGCCCTAATCACGTGGGGAGATTGTTTGTGTCCCTCCCACTGGCGGATGTTGTCTCTATACAATCGCGCGCATTGCTCATATAAAAATCGCAATTGTGCGTTACTATTGCGCACAACAGTCGCGACTACGAAAGCATTTCGGACTCGACGACGACTCTCGGTCTCTTCTGCCCTGATCGACACCCCCGGCGGCGGCAACGAGGCGATTCCTCGAAACGAGACTTCGTGACGTGGTAAGAGAAGCAGAGCGAACTGTGTGGTAGGGACTTGAAACTAGTAGAAGTTGTTTTGATCTCTTTCGACGGACATATCGCGGAGGTCTCCTGCCGTAGTAACACGGTCGACGTCAACGTGGACGCTTTACGTGCCTCCGTCGTCTTCGGCCACTCGAGTCTCCGAGTCCCGTCCATCCAAATCCCGACGGCGCGCGCCGTATATCCGTCGCGAAGACCATCGGGCCACGCCGCCACCTGTCACCTCCCTCGATCCCGTTACCGCAGATATTCCACCGCGTGGAAAACCGATATTCGCATCTTTAAAAATTTCTCGTGCGCATCCTGCGAGAGATTCGGGAGAGGTTCCTCGCGTCGCCGTCGAACGGGACGGTAGCGAAATTCGGAAATAATATTTGATCCCGCTCGAGGGGGTTCTCGAGGCTTCATTGCTGTCTTTCGCGGAAACGTTACTTCGCGAAAAGAAATTTGCGGATCACGAAGTAGCTCTCACGCTCCTAGCGCGAGGAATCCGCCACGAGGATATATAGATGAGAAGTATCAATTCCTCGAAAAGGAATTTGAAGGGGTGAGTTTTATTGATCCCTGCCAGATTTGTCGTTACATTTCCGAGTGCCGCGGGAAAATTCTCGTACTTATTTTCTTACAACATCCCCAAAGAAATTTGCGTTCCTATTTTTGCCATATATTAGAGTGATTGTGATAGTCACTCCAAAAGAGAGGGTTGTCACTATAATTTGAGTAAATGCACACACAAAGTAGAAGTGAATTTTTTACTGAAATTTTTAGAATGGCTACTCTACCGGAGTGATACGATCTCACTCTAAAGCTGTTGTGAATCACGATTCACTAAAGATCGACTGATAAATGACCCTAACAGAGTGAAATTTTCTACTCAAAATTGTGACATAACCCACTCACTCCTATAAACACTGATTTACTATTATTACACTGTTGGAAAATTTGTGTTAAATATAACATAAATCACATGTCCAAAACGGTCCACTCAAATTTTTGTGTCAGTTTAACATAATATGGATGTGTTAAATGGTAACATCAATACTATGTTAAAATATTTTAACAGAAAGGAAATGTTATTCTGATTGTAATTTGAGGTTAATTATGTGTACAATTAACATAATTTTTATGTTAAAGTTAAGATTGGAAGATAAAATCAACATTCTTCTTCTGTAAATTTTACTTCTGTTATAAAGTAAAATCAACACTTTTTTTCTGTAAATTTTAACACATTTAATAAATACGTTTAAATTGTGTTACTTTAACATATTTTTTAAATTATTTTAATAATTTTACGTTTTAAATTTGTAAAGTTCAATTAACATAGAAAGCATATGTTAAATCTACACACGTATGTGTTGATTATTTTACATAAAAATTTTAACAAGGACCTTTTTTAACACAACTATATACAAAAATTTTTCAACAGTGTAGGCTGCGTTCCAAAATTCAACCTTGGTAACTAAAATCTATAGTTTACGTCACGTACTCTATATAGCATTTTAGTTACCGAGGTTAAATTTTGGAACGCAGCCACTCGTAAAAAGTGCCCTTTCACTCAAAGTACGATTTCACTCCGACTTATAGAGCGCAATTTTACTCTTTCTTAGAGTGGCGAATCACTCGAAGGACACAGACACAATTTTCAATTTTCGTTACACTTGCATTTTATTCGTTTTGAGTGACATTTCACTTTTCGACTTTTAGAGAGTACTAGTACAATTTTAACACGTTAATTTTAACTGGTAGTCTTCGACAGTTTTGAAAAGGTTCGGAGCTTCGAAAAATATATTTGCGACATAAGACATAAGCGATATATAATTGCAACATTAGAAATTTTATTCAGATTTTGTCATATAATTTTATAAATATGTACCTATTGCAATACTATTACTATTATATTAAATTTTAATAATTACATAATTTTAATTCTTCGAAGCTTTGAAGTTTGAATATCTCGAAGCCTTCGAAGCAAATCAGCAGCCCTAACTTTAACTGTTGACTGCAAGAGTTACCAATTAGATAATTTCGTTCTCGACGTTATTTTTATAACAGCATGTTTTTCAATGTGTTACTTAATTATATTTATTCGTCATTAAAACTCACAATAAAATTCTTATTTTTCCTTATAAAAATAGAATCGGTGAATAGCTGGTGAATAGCATCCATTTATAGATCGCCCACCAAGAGTCAACTCATATTTGGCAATCATCAACGTATTAAATTATCCAAACATATCCAAAAATGATAACGACGAAACGAATGAATAGATCGTGGTTATGACGAAGTTATAATAGATGCGTTCAACAGCTCGTTACACGCTCGCGAAAAAATTATTCGGCATTCTCGCGAATAGGAGAGCGCATATCCTTTTCTACTCCTAATCAAAGGAAAATCAAGGTTTCGCGGAAATTGAGTTTCAACATCTGAAACGCTCGTCGATAAGTTCGGTGGCGATTTTTTAGGATCATTCATTAATCAACGAGTATTATGCGTAAAGGGGAGGGGGGAGGGTGCTTATAAGTACTGTAGCAAACAGTGATAATTCCCATTGTTCCTTTCGCAAGACTAGGCTGGACCCGTTGGATTATCGTTGGTATTATTGCATTTTCCTAATTCTCTTTCTATCTTTAGTTATTTATATATTTTTGTCATTTTATATGTTTTTCATCCTATATATAGAGAGCTGTGAAGGGATTGCTTCTTTGAGCGATGCCGCAGGTTCGATCAAATCAACTTGGTTAAGAATGTTAAAACACTGCGTTTAAAAATAGTTAATTGTTAAATATCAAGTTATTTGTTAGAGAAAAAATTCAATGTACCAAATATCTAATTGGTAACATTAATAATTAAAGAAGCGATCCCTTAATTGCTTTCAATAGCTACGACGGTTTATATGTAAGAGCTCATTTTCTCTTTAACGAGATTTCTTTTATTTTATATATTATATGCATATACTTATTAAATTATATATTTATTTCCTTGATATTCTTTAATCTTATACATATATTCTTATCTTAGACGATTTTTGCGACTTAAATTTCAGTAAGGGTTATCAGTATATACGATAAAAATTTACACGTGCGATAGATAGGAAAATTTGGACATGGCATAATCTACACGCTAAGATAAATATTTATTACTAGTTACGAAATCGTGCTTCACTGATTACGGTTTCCTTTACGATATACATTACGATAGTAGGGATATATTCTCAGTTAATTAGTCCTGTTTTTTTGCGCTCTCGGTAGTAACAAGTATATAAAGTCGACATCCGATCCGTCGGCGTCGAGGAGGCGTAAAAGCCCCTCACAGCATGCGTTCCCACTGTGAAATCTTTGAGTGAAGTTTAGGTAAGGGCATGTGCGTAATATATCTGTGCACGATTGTGTACATAGCGCAGAGTATATACGTATGTGTATACAGTGTGGAGAGTGACGAATAAACGATTAAACACTGACAATGCCTCGTGTGGCATACGCGGAAGCGGCGCGTTTTGACTCTAATCGCGGCGATGAGAAGGTCGTTACTCAAATTAAGGGAACAGCGAACCACGGCGCGGCGTCGCGAGACCCCGTATAATCCTTCGGTTGAGTCTGTCGAGCGGTCTACTTAGATAGCGCGGCCGACAGCGGCCAGTAGCGGGATTCTGTAACTCCTTATGAAGGGTTGCTCAAATCAATATGATAAGAATTAGTTTAAATTTAAGAGGATATTCGTTTATATATAGAAATCTTGAATTATTGAAGTTATACTCTTATACACGGGCGACATAGCAAAAATGTTGACAGCTGTAATGTAACTCTCAAAGGCATATTAAAAATAAAATTGTAAAAATAAAACAGCTTATTGTAGCTGTTTCGCGTAAAGCTATCGAGCACGCTACGGAGGGCGTGCATTTCAGTCGGGCAACGTCAAATTTGAGTCGGCCCTGATAAATGGGCGGATTGGAATTGCGTGAATTTTTCATTTTCATTCATTTACAAATTACGAGTATCTTAAAGAGGTTCGATCATTACTTGTGAGTCAAAAATGCGACTAAAATAAATGTCATTACAGCGATCCCGAATTATATGCAATATTAGTATAATGAATTGTGGATGCTACTTACGTGCTATATTCTTCGTCAATTTATTAATGTATAGAATATTAATAAATATATGTCGGGGTATGAGAGCGTCAACGACCGGGAATCGCTTATTCTATGCCGGGACCTGAACTTTGTGACGATAAAGCCTTCAATCCACACGGTAAAGTCCGATTTTTAAAGTCTTTATGATTTTTAACATCTTACTTGATGTTTCATCTATCAACTGTTAATTTTTCAAAATCCTAAGATGGCTAAGTACTAAACCAGTAATAATCTACCTCGGAGCGACTTTCTCCATGAGGGTATATAGGCTAAAAATGGTCAACTTCTGAATAATATTACAAAAAAACTATACGGTCAATATTGCTCTAGTTTTGCGATTATTTGTGTAAAGTGTTTATGTAAATCATATAAAAAAATTAAGGCTCTACCGTGGCTTTCGAGTATAGAAAGCTTATTGTCACAAAGTGACCGGTTCTAACCTATAATGTTGGCAAAATAAGCAATTCCCGAGTCGTTGACGCTCTCATACCCCAGTATATGTTTGTTAATATTCTATACACTAATAATTGACGAAGAATAGGTAAAACAATTATTTTTTAATAACGTTTTGCATAAAAATTTATAATAAATTTTTATATTTTTCTCTTAAAAAACAATTATTAAAATGTATCCTATTATTTTTCAGGATTGGATGTACGTATATGTATTGAAAATGCAGTGTGGCGGATTAACCCCGGGGGGGGGGGTGGCGGTTCAACCCCGGCTTTTTTGAGATTTCAATTTTTGCACTGTTGTCGTTTTTGCTCCATACCGGTTAAACAAAGCGACGTAGATAAAAATTTCCTAAATAAATTTTGTAGCTAAAGGTTCACTCTTTACAATGGTATACAATATTTAACTTAAATTATTTATTTTGTTGTTAAAAATCGGCACCGAAAAAAAAACTGGCGGTTTAGCCCCGGTCTCCCCTAATGACATTTATTTCAATCGCATTTTTGACTCACAAGTAATGATCAAACCTCCTTAAATGTATGGATTTGTCCGTCATTGAGATTAAGGGGGGAGGGTCAAGTGAATGACAATTAAATTTTGCGATTTTTTTTAAGAGAATAATAAATTGATTGTTTTGAAAATTAGTGCATATTTTTATTTAGTATTTAAACTACACACATAAATTTTTTTATGTAAAAATAATGAAAACATGCACTAATTTTCAAAACAATCGATTTATTATTCTCTTCAAAAAAATTTTTTTTTACTTGACCCTCCCTCCTTATTATCTTAGGTGAAGAAATAGACACTTATTGTAAGATATATATCAATCCGAATATATTTAGAGAAAGGAAAAGACGGATTTTTCCATTATTGATGGTCAAGGGATTAATTCGTTACTATCGGATAAGAGATGTCTTCTGTAAGAAAAAAAATAATAGGGAAACCAATAAGTACATATAACTTTAATTAATTACTCGACAATTATGCAAACAATCGTCTTCAACTTTGGCACGGACGACAGATTTCCGTAGACGAATATCCTCTATAAATTTGAACTAATTCTTAACATATTGATTTGAGCAACCATTGCACCCTCCTATTGCACGACAGTCGTTACGCCGGGGTAGTGTTCAAAAACGTCACCCGAGTGCACACGAGTATACTACCTTCTCTTTCTGATAGAAATCTCAGCGAGTTAGAAGGAGAAGGGAGTATACCCGTGTATACCCGGGTGACGTTTCAGAACGCAACTTTGATGGATTTCCAGCAAGCGACACAAGTCGACACAAGTGTCGTTTTTGTTACTCGTTGTAGAAAAGAAAAATAGAACGACGTTTGTGTCGACTTGTGTCGCTTGCTGGAAAGCTCCCATTATATATATGGTAAAAAAACTGCGTAACAAAACTGTCATTAAGAATTAAGTTACAGAGTCCCGTCACCAATCCTGTTGATTAGGCTGTATCAATAGGCCTATTCTCTCTAGCTGAACTTCTTTCACGGTTCATATATTTTTCTTTTCACATTGGAGAGAAAAAGAGAAAAGGTGAACTATGCAAGAATTCAGCTAAATGAACAGACCTACCAGAGTTGGAAAATTTGTGTTAATTATAACATAAATCACATGTCCCAAACGGTTTACTTAAACTTTTGTATTAATTTAACATAGATGTGTTAAATGGTAACACCGATACTACGTTAATATTTCAACAGAAAAAAAATGTAATTTTGATCGTAATTTGAAGTTAATTGTGTGTACGATTAACATAACTTTTATGTTGAATCATCCCCACTTCCGTTATAGAGTAAAATCAACACTCTTTTTCCGTAAATTTTAACACACTTAATAAATACGTTCAAATTTTGTTGCTTTAACATATTTTTTGAATTTCTTATATTTGTTCAGTTTAATTAACATAGCAGACATATGTTAAATCTACACATGTATTATGTGTTGATTACTTTACACAAAAACTAAACGGCAGATTTTTTTAAAACAACCGCAAAGAAGTAAAGAAGTGCAAGTTTTACTCATCGCATCGCTCCGGACGATAGCGACCTTTCTTCAATATTTCTAGGGCGGAGCACAGTGACGAAGTTTCCTCTTCTAGTTCGCGATCGCTCCGTACAATAGCGACCTTTCTTCAATATTTCTCGGAGCGCAGTGCGCAGTGACGAAGCTTTCTCTTCTCATCCGCGATCTTCTGGTATAAACACGAGGTTGTTGTTGTTCGGGAAATCCCCGAGGGCCAGAGATAAGGCAGAAATTAACGTCGCTCGTGAACAAGGCGCGGGACGATTGATGCCGCTGATTTTTGCGGCCACGAGACGCCCTCGAGTCCATCGCCAGTCGCTCACGAAAAATCTCCAACATGGAGAATAATCCGCCGGAGACGCGAGCGATGTTTAAGAGCCAATGGCACTTTTTACATCAGACGATTCCCGCATGGAGAAACGATTCGCACGATTCCTTGGGCCTAACGCATCTACGGATCAAACCAAGTTCACAAATACCGTGGACACTCACATACAGAAACACGTTATATACACAATTACACTTTCCCGAGTTTAGATTACACTCTCCCGAGTTTAGATTGACATTTTCAACTTGACCGTGGTCGAATCGATCCTGGGGATCAGGCGCCATTTTTACAAACAAAAGATGCGTCGGACGAGTGTTCGGTCATAACCGTTGTCTATAGATAGCCACGAGTGAGAAAGAGAGAGAAGGGGCGGGGGGTGACCGTGGGGGTTACCGTGGCAGACACTGGTGGCGAGATAGATTCCCTGAGATCAAAAATTTTAGCGGGATTATCGCGGTTGAAGGATTCGCGAGTGACGATGACGCGATGCGACGCGACGCTTAAACTACCGCATATCAGAATGATCGTAGCGCCGTCAACTAGACGATATACAACTGTACGATAACAGCACCGCAATTATTTAATTCCGAAATTGATACGTTCATTGGCATCGTATAGGTATACGTATCATTAGGAAGAAGCATTTTGACAATAAATTTAACACACTAGAACTACCGAGAAAGCCAAAATAACCCGTTTGACATTTCTTAATAAATTATTACTCATTCTTTTAAAACACCTTGATTTCTAGAATTTTTCCTGACTTTTATTGAAATTACAGATGATTACCCAGACGGATGATTACAAGTCTGTCGAAAGCAGATTTTGCCGAGTATCTTCTACAAATTTTACTGGCAGAAAGACAACCTTGATGCCGATTCTGATATATCACATGATGTCCGACATAACGCCAACAGAAGTATAACAGATGTGCTAATATAATCAGGCAACAGATTGACTGCAGAAATCGAGCAGACCCTACTGGAATTGTTCGGCTCTGCACGGTTTCTACTGTTAATCTTCTGATATTATGTTAGCAGATTCTGCTGGCAGAACATAAACTGAATGCGGACGCAGCTGATGCCATCTGCTGCTATATGATCAAATTTGTTACCAATCTGCTAACAGATTGTCTCATTTTGCTTACTGGGTAATTTTATTAATTAGTTTCTCTTTTCCTCTTTTCTTTTCTCTAAAGATTTTTTCGGTAAAAATAAATATAGATTAATCTCCGGTAGTTCTAGTGTTAAGAAATCAACGAATGTAAAATAGAAACTATAAATTAAATAATCGGCAGATTTTAATGATTTCTGAATAACAATTATTTTTTATTGTATCTGAAAAGCGCCGAAACGAAATACTCTTTCTAAGATAAAACTTATTTCTATATCTATAATGTTAGTGTAAGATTAATATTATCAAAGATATTCGCGATATTTTAATTAGTAATGTTTTCCAAAGGACCCCTCATAAAACCACGGGAAAATGGATCCCGGTCAAACTGAAAATTCAGTATGATGTATCATGTAATTCGTGACGTCCTGATGACGAAGTCCAAAAATGAACAGAGTTTCCGAGTTACAGAGCGTCAAACATCGAAAAAGTGGGTTCGATCGGCTCATGGTAGCCCTGCTAAAAAAGTTCGATTAAATCTAATTAATATCATATTAATATCAATAAGATTAAATTATATCAAGCTCGTATGTATCAACAATAATATGAAAGGTTAACGGCCAATAACGAGCATGAAAATTGTTAAATTCAATAAAGATTTATTATTATTATACAAACACTTAATTAATTAGGAACGTTTCGGCAACACACAGAGTGCCTTCTTCAGCCAAAATTAATAAAATATAAAATTTTGCAATTTAATATTAAATTTGTCACGAGTTACAAGTTTTTACATCTAAGTAATAATAATAGGAACATCAAATAAATACTGAACAGAAAAAAATGGAATCGCTATACCTTTGTAAGGTCTTTAATTGGAAGAAGTAGTCGAATAATAAAATTCATGATTGATTCTTTAGTCGGAAGTGAAAATAAATCGAGTCAATCAACGATGTAAGCTCGTCACAAGCAAGAGTCAAAACTTATAGCGAATTCGATTGGACGCACCAGTGCGCACTCAGTGCACATTAACGCCGTCGTACACAAATCAACGTAAAGTGTATGTTTAATATAAATGGATTAAGTCAAGAAATCCTCAATATTTTTTATTGTACTATTTAGTAAAATATGTATTAGGCATTTTATCAGTCGAAATATTGGGTTGGCCGTGCGGTTATATTTATAAGTAACATTTATAAGTAAAACACCGCACGGACTTATTGGCCAACCTATTATTTGCATTTTACTTTAAATATTATAGATTAAATCAGTGTACAACAGCTTTAATGTGCACTGAGTGCGCACTGGTGTGTCCAACCGAATTTGCTATTAATCTCTTTTCTTATATGCTTAGTATGTATATTCGTATAGAATTCATTTACATTTCCTTCTCACAAGTCTCTTTCAATTTACAGTATACATATACACTTTTAATTTTGTTCATTTGACTCTTGCTTGTGACAAGCTTACATCGTTGATTGACTCAATTTATTTTCACTTCCGACTTAAGAATTAATCATGAATTTTATTATTCGACTACATTTTCCAATTAAGGACCTCACAAATGTACAGCGATTCCAATTTTTTCTGTTCAGTATTTATTTGATGTTCCTATAATTATTACTTGGATGTGGAAACTTTTAACTCGTGACGAATTTAATATTGAATTGCGACATTTTATATTTTATTAATTTTAGATGAAGAAGGCACTGTGTTGCCGAAACATTCCTAGTAAATTAAGTGTTTGTAATAATAAATTTTTATTAAATTTAACAACTTTCATGCTCGTTATTGGCCGTTAACCTTTCGTATCAATAAGATTCTAAAGGTTTTATGACATTCCGTTGGCCTAGTCAGAATAATCCAAAAAGAAACTATTAGATAAACAGATTCAATCAAACAGTCAAAATAAACTGGTATTAAGTAGGTTCGGATGCTTCATCGAGGGGACTAGTTAAGGTTCTAAGGAAAACTTGGAAACAGCGCACTAGCGTTTGAAGTAGTAGAAGTGGGTTCCCAGGTAGCAAAAACATATATTTATTAGTAGTTATCAGGAATTTACAATAGAGTATTCTATAGGTTTCAATAGGTATTAATAGATACTTATAGATATTAATAGGCAATACTTCTATAAGTACAAATAGGTATCGAATGGGATTTACTAGGAATTCGCAATAAAGCAGGTCTATAAATTCCTGAATGTTTTAACGGAAACCATAATTTTTAAGGAGTTTTACAGGGATTTTTATAGATATTAATAAATACTTATAGGTGTTAATCTATATATATATATATAGACAAATGTCCTGACTGACTCATCAACGCCCAGCCCAAACCCCAGAACCTAGAAACATTAAATTTGGGTAGTGTATTCCTCTCATGACGTAACCACCCACTAAGAAGGGATTTTTCGAAATTCGACCTCTAACGGGATGAAAAGGGGTAAAACGTGTTTCACAGATACCGTGCTTCTCTACGTGCTTCGCTACGGTATCCGTGAAAAGATATATCGTTCTCATAATGTCCAGATCACATGCGTATCTCGAGCCATTATTTTCTCGATACAAAATTTGACGTAAATTTCAGCGCTGATGTTAAAGGTCTGTAACTTTCACTTCTGGACATGAGTTCCAAAGCAGACGGTCCTAATATTGAAAATTTGTCATCCGTGGAATTTTTATTCCTGGACAAAAGTTCCAAAGCACGTGGTCCTAATATCGAAGGTTTTAGGTCGCTCATGGTACTTTCTGTACTTTCATCCTTGGACACAAGTTCCAAAGTACGATGTCCTAATATTAAGATCCTATCGGTCTTAGCTGGTGTGAGAGATGTAAAAAAATGTTATCCGTCACCTTAATGGTGATACGAAAAGAAACAACCATTCACAACTATCGCCAGTGTCCAAAGGGCTTCTTCTTTGATTTGATAAAAGGATATCAACGTGAGCTGGATAGCTTAAATGGTGAAGAGCATTCGCCCGGAATGCGAAAGATCCGGGTTCAATTCCCGGTCCAGTCGATCGCGCTTGATATTTTTCTCGTTTCTAAACGACACACTTCTTCGTCGCGATGCGACTCGTTTATGGACGACTCCGCTTTTGTAATACTTGGCGTTCTGATCACTTAATCATTTTATAGCGTTTTCAAACTATGTTAAATCAGTTTTTATTATATTTGACTGGAAATTATCCCAGTCACCTATCCGAGTAGTAACTGCGCTCAACGTTGCTTGACATCGACGATCGAATGGACTAGTGGGGACCCTCTGACTCTAACACTTCCTTCTTGCTTATACTTGTATATAACACATTTTTATAGTAATAAAATCCAAAATTAAGCGACCC
>NW_020224702.1:46942-60176 GCF_003070985.1 Temnothorax curvispinosus
GGGTCGCTTAATTTTGGATTTTATTACTATAAAAATGTGTTATATACGAGTATAAGCATGAAGGAAGTGTTAGAGTCAGAGGGTCCCCACTAGTCCATTCGATCGTCGATGTCAAGCAACATTGAGCGCAGTTACTACTCGGATAGGTGACTGGGATAATTTCCAGTCAAATATAATAAAAACTGATTTAACATAGTTTGAAAACGCTATAAAATGATTAAGAACCAGATGCTTTTTAATGGCATTTTATGATTAAACTCAGCTAGAACCAATTGACTTCAATGAAAGCGATAGGATTGAATAGAGAAATTCGCATTAAACCCGATGTAAACAGTTAGAATTATATTCGTTCCACGGTGATAATTTCCAATTATACATTTTAAATTCCGGTTCAATATGGTTCAAAAACGCTAATAAAAACAATAAAAACTGTTAAGATTTTGATTGCTATTTTACGATTGAGCGTAATCGGAACCAATATAGACATATTAAAACATATAGGGTGGAATGTGAATATTTCTATCAAATCTGATTAAAAAACCATAGAAACTTATTTATACTATCGGCATAAGTTTCAGTTTAATAAAGTACAACCTATTTGAGAGTAATTAATGGTTTTAATAGAGCTTTTTCAGCAGGGAGTCCTTATAATGTGTACGGTCATGCTGGTGTGTGCCTGTGTGTGTGCGTGCGTGTGTGCATGTTCAAAACATAACGAAAAACAAAGTCGACTCCTGGCGAAGGTATCGCGATTTCTGCGCGGCAGCAAATGTGTTAAGCGTGTATGTTTGTGGCAATTTGATATGTTCTTCTGTGTATACGGACGTAGATATACATATTTAGTTTCGATGAATATCAGGTATATTGCTTTTACTCAAACCACAACTATTTCGATTAAGAAAAGTTAATTAATGTCCGTAATATTAAGGCAGTTACTTTGTCTAAAGTTAATAATTCACTTATTTTTAAACGTTAACTGAAAACGCTTAAGTCTCAGATTTGTACGATTCCCAAAGAGTCAAGAATTCACATACTCGATTAAGTCATAATCTAATATTCGTACTCTCGAAGATTTTTGAAAGGGAGCAAAAGTTCGCATTATTTTGTATGTTTATACGTTTGTGATAGAAAACTGATAGCCATTTTTAATTTTTTCTTTATTCATTTTCCCCTGATTTTGTGAGGGGTCCTTTAATTCACAATCAACTCGATCCTAGAATACAAATAATAATGTAAATGTAAAATATAAGAATCTTTCATTAAAATCGTCTAACAATTTGCAAGAGTGAATCGCACCGTTTGCTTAAAAATAAGTTTAATACAATTACGAAACTAAGGCATTCTAATGCGCTCCTTTAATGCACCTGAAGAGGACCGGAGCAATTTTCCGGTCTACATAATTGCGATCTTCATTTAATACCATCGCGCGCGAGGCATTATCTTCCAACGTATAGTTTGCAATAATAATTCTGCATTACAGTAAAAACGACAGGATGCGTAATGAAAGGGAGGCGCGCGCTTATAAAATAGACAGGATATAATGAAACTGGCAAAGGGAACTCCCTTCCCTCTCGTAAAACTGTCGAGTTGTTTTCGTGATCGATGGACAAAAGATCATTTTGTTTTCTGGATACTTCCTTCGTTTTCAATTCTGCGCGTATACTACTTTGCGCGTGATAACGCGCGCAGTTATCGTTGTTAAGAGTTCTATTTCTATTCTAGCCTTCAACTTCGTTATTATATTATCTGAACAAGCGCGCGCGTCAACGTTTAGATGCTGGAATTAATAATCCATTATAATGCGTCAGGTATTTATACGTGACACACAATATTCGCCCGCCGGCGAATATTCGAGAGATAGATTTTGTTTTTCTTCGAGAAATCGCTCGTCTCATCATCTACGTTTACACCCTGAAATTAGGCCGCGGCCTGTACCTCAAATTCGACCTAAATTATTTAGCCCGCCTGCTGTAAACAGTTGATAGACGACCGGACCTGGCTTCAGATCAGGCCACGTATTTTAGTGACCCGACCTGAAATCGGCCGTTATCATTTGCGATGTAAACGCGCGATCAAGCGCGACGCGTCCTAAAAGCTTCATTTGCTTGTTCGGATTCGCTGCAATTCAGGGCGATCCCAAATACGATCCCGTCAATTTTTAGGTTTCTTTCGGTGTAAACAAATGATGACTAGACCTACTTCGGGTCACAATATAGGTCAGGCCGCGATCAGGTCGCTGGGTGTAAACGTAGCCTAATGAACTGAGATTGTAAACTGTGTAACAATTATACAAATTAACTGGAAATATTGCGCATCACTTATTAGAATAAACCGAAAGATTTAATCTACCGATATCTCAAATTCTTGCATTCAATTTAAATTAAGAAAATTTTTTATTTATTTATGATAAATTATGGTAGAATATTTGTGTATGTTATTTTTCAGTTTTATTGCAACGTGCATTTGCGTGCCTAAAGGACTTCCAACAATCATGTGGGGCGCATTGGAATCGTTTTTATTTCTCTTTACGTTGAAATCATGCATCGCCGTGGGAAACGCGTATCCGACTACCGGCTCAGACGTAGAGCCTGCGAAAAATAATATAATGAATCTCATAAACGACGCAACCGCATCTGCAGTTACATCGTATTCGTGTGTTTATATACCATCGAATTTAGATTTATGTAGATTTGGGTAAGTCACAGAATATAATAGAGAATTATCATGATATTACCGTTCATACTTTTCAATTTTGTAAGTGCATCGATGAATTTTACTTTTCTTTCGTTCTTGCTGTAAAACTTTTATCAAAAGAAGTATTACCATCAATTATATTTTTTAAAATTAAGTTTGAAGAAAGAGTATGAAATCTTATGTTTGTGTTTTAAGCAAAAACATTAAAATTATTTAATATTGTATATCAAAAGATTATTAAAGTATAAGTATTAAAGGCAGACGATTAACGAATCAATTGAGAAAATAATAAGCATAGAGCCGCAACATGGTGTTAGCGTTGATAATTTTGTATTTGTGTTAAAATAAATTACAAACATTTCGATCTGTTACAAGACCATCCTCAGTATAAAAAATAGTCAAACGGTTAAAATAATTAAGACATATTATACGCATGGTTACAGGTAAATAATTTGAAATCACGCAAATTGGTAAAACCGCTGTGTTGTAAAGTTGACAATAATGACCTGTGCTTATTTTATTGTGAGTCATGTTGTAGAATAAGCCTTTGGTGTGTTATACAAAAAAAAATCTGAGAATCATCTGTCATAGGCCTTTATTCTGTAAACGTTGACGATATCGTTACGTGCTTTGCGCAGCATTTTTGTGGTATATTATATCTGTGCAAAGCACGTAATGATGTCGTTAACCGTTTACAGAATAGGCCTCTAAGTAACATGTCGCAGTCAAAATGACATAATTTTGACATCATATTGGCCAAAAAATGACGTAATATTAGGTCAACATGACGTCAAAATGATGTCATTTCGACTGTGATGTGTTACTTGGGTGGTCTTAATTATTTTTTATTTATACGTTTGACTATTTTTTGTATACTGAGAGTGTGGTCTTGTAACAGACCGAAACGTTTGTAGTTCATTTTAACACAAATACCAAATTATCAACGCTAACACCATGTTGCGGCTCTATGCTCATTATTTTCTAAATTATTAAAGTAATTATTAAAGTAAAAAATTAATAACAAATAATGATCTCTAATTTATTTCTCATTAAAGGAAACTTTATTGCAAATTTATTAAAACTTTATCGTTAGAAGGAATTACACACTTTTTGGAAATATGATGTATTTAAATCCAGAAAATTTTGATTTCAGTTCTAAATCCACAGAAAATCTCTGGGATCCAAAGCAAAAACTGTCAGTAAATAAAAAGCGCAAGTTATTGGAGAATAATAAAATGTATTTTACGTCACGCCCATCGATGCGTGTCCCAGGAACGAAAAAGTTTCAAAGTCAACCATTCGTAAAAACTATAATATATGAGATACAAACTTGCGCACCGCCAAGGTAAAAATGCAGCGAATGAGTTTTTATATAAGAATAGCTATTTTTATAAATAATTACGTTTTGTGTATCTTAATAATAACGCAAAAAATTAATGCAGTGATGTAATCAACTTACGTGGCGTTTACGAGAAGGCGCAAAAAAAAGACTATATTGCATTGGTAAAAAGATGTTTGTTCCATTTTGCAGATTGCCATTTGTTCTACCTTGGTGCACCGACGAAGATCTCACCGATAAGAAGAGCGAGATCCACAAGCTTTATCCCTTCATGATAAACGGCTTTCCGAAAGGAACATACGAATTTCCTACGATGTTGCCTTCAAAGGAACTCGAACGAAATCAGCATAATTTGTAATGCACACTGTGTTGTGTGAATTAATTGACGCATTTAAACGGCTATTATAATAATCGTGTCTAAAGCTTGACGATATTATAAAAGATATACTTATTGAATTTCATAATTTTTTACTTTTATTAACTAGTACTCCATTGACAAATCTATTAATGTGGGTGAGTCAAAAGGAATAAAAAAAAATAACGTAAACAATACAAAATTTAGTACAAAAATTAGATATATAAGAAAAAGCGCGCATATATATAAAAGAAAAGCGCATACATATAAAAAGCATATATTTCGCAAAGATTGACGTTTGTAAAAATATGTTGACAGACTTGCACGTACAACTCAATAGAAGACTGCAAAGTGAGATATAGATAAAAATGAAAAATTCTTTAGCATTAAGCAGTGAGCAATTGTTTAGCAATAGACTGTAGTAAATAATAAAAGTGATACAATAATGTGATCGTTGCCTCTGCCGTCGTTTAACATAACAATACTTTTGATAGCAATATTGCACATCAAATTGTGTGACTGTAATAAAATAATCTTGTAATAAAATAATCCTAATGTAAAATTATCCTACGTCATCATCATACAAAAAATTGGGAAATATAGAGCTAACTATCTTAATACCATTGTTGTTTTTTCATACCTTACTAATTGATGCCGTATTAAAAAAATATATATATATGTATATAATTATATATATTTTTTAATATTGAATACATATATATTTTTTTTTACTATAAAAATGTATGCCCCGAATATTTTGTAGCAAGAATCGTTGTGTTCTAAACTATCTTTTAATTTCATAACGTAACCGAAAATAATAGTAATAAAAGAATGAGTGCGTAACGTATTTAAAAGTAATATCGGAATACGATATGAGATATTGGAAACTTTATGGGAAACAATGTCGAGGGAAGCAGATTGACTACGGAATTCGCGGTGATCTGTGGTGCGCACCACGACCAAGAAAAAAGAAAAAACACTCATCGGATAGTCCTGAAAAATATAAGGCCATTTTTACGTTCACAGGAGAGTCGATGAAGGCGAGAATGACCGACGATGCGCAATAAAGAAAACGTGAGATATCCTACGGTGCATCCCTGATTCGAGAGCACGAAAGCATCGCCGTTATAAACGACACACGTGCTAAGAAAATCGCCGTTACATAAAGCACCGAACGTGGCAGGAATTTTGACAAATGTAACAAAACAGTATTACTGTTCATTTCAGACTGGTTACCATCAATTACTGTAACTAATTTATTATGTGATAATTAGAGGTTATAATCACAGTGATATTGAGGGGCTATAAAAATGTGGGATTTTGCGTTAACGGAAAATTAAATTTTAAATTTATATTCACATTTACGTCAGATATCTTCGTACATTGTGTTGCAAAAACCGATACGTCGCAATCAGTGTATTAAATTAAATTATAAAAGATACATTGTAACAAGTTAAATTACTTATATACTATATATATTACGATAATTTTACGCGCTGTTTTATCATATATGTTGCATATAACTCAATAAATGTCAGATTTCGATAAATGTACACTTTGCTAATAAATGGTTTCATGGAAGATATTGATAGCCGACTCAATCACTCGACTTCTGAACTTCTGGCAAAGGATCGACTCAAGTGTTATATTATATATTACGATTTCTTTAAATATACGTTTTGCTAATAAATGACTTCATGGAAGATATTGATAGCCGACTGAATCACTCGACTTCTGACGAAGAATTTAAGTATTATATCTATACTAATAAATAAAATTCTTACGGGTGGTGCATGTTTGAACGTTATTAACTTAAAAACTAATTAACCAAATCTTAAAGCATTATATATAAAATAAGGGTGGAAAAAACTGAGGAATATAATAGAATTCAAAAAATTGCTAATAATAAAGGGGTCACCGATAACTGTGTAAAAAAATCTACGTGATTGTTCTAATTTCCGCAAATTTTGAGACATCAAGCTAAATTTTTTTTTATGGATGGAGTATCATTAAAGGTAGGTTGGTATTGAATTTGGCAAAAATCGGTGAAAGGGTTGCCGATTTTTGCCTAAAAAGTGTATAAGTTATACATGTCATCTTTAAGAGATGGTTGTTTTGAATTTGGCGAGAATCGTTGAAGGAAGTACCGATTTCTGCCTAAAAAATGTATAAGTTATTTGATGAATAGAGTATCATTTAAGAAAGGTTGTTATTGAATTTGGCGAGAATCGGTAAAAGAGTTCTTTCTTTATAAATTTTTGAATTTTTTGATAAATGTCCGTGGTTGCTCTAACTTCCGCCAATTTTGAGATATCGGACTATTTATAATTCTATTATATTCTTCAGTTTTTTCTACCTCTATTTCATATATAATTCTTTAAAATTTAGTTGATTAGGAAAATCTGAACAGAAAAAGTTACTAAGTACGACTCCTTTAAAGAATTTAAAATACTGGGGATATCACTAAAAAAAAACGCGTTAATAATATATAGTACCTCATGGGTGATGTGGAAAATTATTGAAAATATGTGTTTATGAATCATATATTGGTGGATAAGACTAACTAGAACACAAATGTAATAACACAAATAAAGTTGTTAAAAAAAAAAGACGCCGGGGCGAAGGGTAACCAGCTAGTTATTTATGTATTACGATTAATATGTTTTGAAGTTTAAACTTCTCATCTGACAAAGATAATGTGAACAGAGTTAATTGGCTAATTGCAAAAAGCGGCTCCAATTAAAACTGGGATTCCAATTAAAAGTCAAGTTGGCCTTTTATCTAACATATGTTATCATTTCTTTAACTACAACTAAGTCACTTCGTGAAATAGTGGAAACACATAATTTCTTGAACGTATCAAAAATTTAGAATAATTTTTATTTCATTAAGATAATTATACAATTTTACTTGCACAAGAGATATTGTATTAATTATATAAAACAATAAAAAGGGCGTCTTTAATTTCGTTTAGAATCAAGAGACACGCTGGTGTCTCGCGTCAAGTGCCTGTGCTAGCGCGCACGAACGACGAAACCTCTGACCTGTATCTTTACACTACACGAACCGTTGAGTTAGGAGGCGCTTAGATTATCAGACTATCGACTCAACAGGGATATCAAGCCGATAAATCAGGTTAGGAAAATAAGGAAATAAAGCAATAGTTCACATTTCTTTTCATCACTAGGGGTGCATTCCGTGTTTCACGCATGATGCGCATAATGCATCATTTATCCTTGTTTAACATTCGGTGAAACGGAATGCCCCTAGATAACTTAGACTATGTAGCGTTTCATAGAAAAAGAAAAGATATTCGAGCCAGAGTGAAGGAGCGAGAGCGAGGAAGCGTGAACAAAGAAGCGAAAGTGAGAGAACGTGTGCGGGGGGGGGGGGGTATTTTTAAAATTATGAAATGTCGAACAACACTTATTATTCATCTACATTCTTCTTACGGAAATCTACACCATTCATGTTGCAATGCACAATTATTTTATATATTTTTGATTGGATATGTTACAACAATTTTGTAGCACAGTTTTTTGTTTTTTGTACTGGCGCGCGCACTTGGCGACTTTTTTGCATTTTTTAAAGAAACTAATTTGTAAATAAATGGAAAAATGAAAAAATGTAGCTTAGCAGAAACTAGTTTAAGCACAAGCTTTAAAAATTTATCAAGAACATCGATCGTACGTGAAATTTCGACATTGGATTCGATCGATTGTGTATGTGACTTTTGTTTGATGTCCATCGATGATTGTTTAATACAAAGCTCCAGATCTTGCAAGCAAACTTCTTACCTCATCAATCATTTCTGAATAGTCATTTTCTAAAATACCAGCCTAAAATTCGTAGACTTTCGTTCTTCTCGCTTCATCGCAGGGGTCTTCTATATCTTTCGGATACACTATATCTTCTCTATTCCAAAATTCGTCAGACAGATCAATCTCCCCTGGCAACAAGAATTCTACCAAGGGCATAAAATATATATAGTAAAGAGGGATTTTTCTATATTACTTTTATCTATTAACGTAAAAAGTGCATTCGCGTCTGAAGAATTACGCAACTTATTCAACTTTTCAAAACTGGACGTCAAATCGAAACATACGGAGGATTTGTGATCTTCAATTAGTTCAGTGATATTAATCTCGGATTCGTGATCCTTGATTGGTTCAGTGACATTAGGCCGGTTCTACAATCAGTCATGCATATGTCGAAGTCGGATGTCGGAACGCAGCCGATGGTCCACTGAGAGAATTTCTTTTTTAGTTTCGATGAATTACTTTTTTCGTTGAGCAAAATTGTTTCCAATTTGGGAGGATCTTTCACGATCTGTTCACACGTTCTACCGATTATAAATTTTGATCTTCGTGCGATTTGTCATGAGTTAACTGTCTCTTATACAATGTCTCTTATGCCCGTTCTAAACTGGAGGATGAGCCGACTCTCGGCTCATCCGAGTGAGTGGTGTAGACGGGTAAAAATCTATAGTTTATGTATAGTTTATGTCACGTACACTATAGAAGGCGGATGAGCCGAGAGTCGGCTCATCCTCCAGTCTAGAACGGTCATTATACAATGTCTCTCTGTCGTTAACGATTTCGTTCTCCGCCCAGGAGACGGCATCACTTGTCTCCGTTTTAATTGGTTTTGTTTGGTCGGGCTCGTCCTCGTCGGGCCTCTACCAACGAATGCTTGTATTCAACCTGGGTTTTTCCCTGAGAAGAACACGGCAGAATGTCTTTCTCGGGCATCACGCAGACCGGCTGATACCGATTTACGATTTCGATCACACGCGGCGTCTCCAAAAGAGTTCCGTTTTTGAAAAACAGTCCTTTATTGCTGACATGGCTAATAGTCCTCTTTGCTTGATGAAGAATCTTTCAATCTTTTAAATGCGAGACACTACACTCTACACCTTGCAGTGCTCTTCAAGATGATCTAATAAGATCTAAGGGTCGGTTTACAATCAGTCGTATGTCGGAGTCGGATGTCGGAACGTAGCTGATGGTCCAATGAGGAAAATTCGTTTCTCTCATTGGACCATCGGCTATGTTCCGACATCCGACTCCGACATACGACTGGTTGTAGACCGACCCTAAGCAGTAATACGATTTCGAGCTCATGCACACCGGTGTTTTTCCCCCTCCACTTACGTACGCAAAGACGTTCTGTCTACATGGCGCAGTCGTCTTTAGGGTACGTGAGATACTAATTTGAGGCTTAGAGCCTTACGAAGAAGTAAATGATCTTTAAGGGCTAAACAAACGGGCTAAACGGGTTACTTTGTGGCGCCACTAACTGACCCTGTATCTGTATCTGTATCTGTGCGTTTCTCTGACTCGCCACAAAGTCACCCGTCTATTTGGGCCCTAATTCAAGAATAAGACGGTTCATCTCGAGAACAATATGAAGATTTTCTAAAAAAAGGGCAATTAAACCGATTAAAATGTTTTAGATATTATAGATACTCAAGTAAATAACTGGACTAATAGTCATCGTCAAATTTATCGTCACACAGCAATTTAATATAAATAGATACTTAAAATAACTATTTTTTAGTTCTTAGATTACATTTAAGTGAGAAGTCTAGATACACAAGCTGATTAATAATATCTAGTCGTTCTCGAAATATCCACTATACGGTAAAAAATAGGGATGTGCGGAGGAGTATATATCGATATTTTGTATTGATACCATTGATACGAATCGAAATACATAGTACCAATACACCGATATATTAATTAAAAATATATCAATATTAGAGAATGTCGTTATCTCATTTCTTGACATGTCTTTTAGATATTAGGGGAGACCGGGGCGGAGTCGTCACTACAATTATCTCGAAATCTGTATGTTGAGTGAACTTGCCATAATATTGTAAACACTACTTATCGTGTGTCCCATGTGACCAACGGAGTTTAGTGAGATTATATGCCATGTTGACATGTTGTGATTTTCATTAAGGCAAACGTGTTTTCGGAGATCAAAAGTAAAATTTTTTGCGCGTCAAAAATTTTAAGAAGCAGCAGTGGTCGGATTCCGGCGAGGACTTGGATAATATGTATTGCGTGTGCTCAGAGATGACAGAATAGAGCTGACAAGAAACAGTGCGTTTCGTGAGAGCGTAGGGCACATAAGTGTGTGCGGTTTTCTTGTAATTATTTCCCGCCATCGTGTTTTTAATTAATGTTTCCATTTTTCTATGAAAAAATAATTAATAAAATTTATCCTATCATTTTTTATGATTGGAATTACAAATTTTTATTTAAAATCCAGTCCGAGACTGGAGTGACGACTCCGCCCCGGCAATTTTGATATTTCAATTTTTCCACCTTTGTCGTTTTCACTCTGTACCAGTTGAACAAAGCGACGTAGACCAAAAATGTCTTTATAAATTTTGTAAGTTTACTCTTTACAAAACGGTATACCACATTTTACTAAAATTATTTATTTTGTTGTTAAAAATCGGCACCAAAAAAATAGTGACGACTTTGCCCCGGTCAGCCCTACTTTGCTTAGTAATACTGAAAAAATTCTAAATTCCATGTATAGAGTAACTCGGGGGAATATGCCCACACTTAAGAAAAATATGATTTTTTTTCTATTTCTCTTTCTTTTTGAGGTATCTTTGCATACTGGTCTTCTTTTTCCTTCTTTTATCTGTTATTTATATTTGGTTTTAATGAAATATTTTGATTGTTTACTATTAAAAAGAAAGAAATACAAAAGTGTTGCAAAGTGGCATATTACCCATAGGGGTAATATACCACATAGTATGGGATAATATGCCACATATACAAACATGTATAGTAATTTAACTTTAGAAGAGCATTCTTGTCTAAAAACATGTAAAAGAATATTTTTATTACTTTCTTTGCATTTCAATAGTACTCTGTGTGTTACAAGTAGTCTAAATTATTCGGAATGCAATTTTGCAAAATATTAAGTACGTAGTCTATAATATTGTCTGCGCATGAAATAAACGTGTTTATTCAACATTTTTCAATATTTTTTCATCATTTTTTTCAACATTTTTTCAATATTTATACGGCAAAATATTTATTTATACTGTTTACCCCTATCTAAGTAGTGGCATATTCCCCCAAGATGCAGTTTTATATTAAAATGAGCCTGTATTATACGATTGCCAGTAAAACGAATCGGCGACGTACTGAATACTTTCATCCTAACCAATATTAATAAAACGACAAGCTGATCGAGTTAAAAATAGTGTAATACTTGAAGAATATCTTATATAAAACACTAAGAAAATTCTAAAAAGCACGTTGTCATACTTGTCATACTGTACTTACCCCATAAAAACTATAATACTGATAGGAAGTAAGTAAAACTTGGGCAAAACGTCAGATATAATATTTTTAACAATTTCACAGTAACGCTCCTAGCCGTAGCTTTGTTAAACATAACGAGTGGTATATTCCCCACACTGGCATATTCCCCCCAGTTACCCTAATCCGAATTGCACTCCTGTAGATTCTTAATAAAAAAAGGTCATATTAATGTTTGAGGGTCGATTATGTATCTTGAGGTAAAAATTACAAAAGTGAGGAAATTTTAGAGTATCTACAATTTTATTTATCGAAATCTATAGTAAATCTGTTCACTCTTGTAATCACTTTATTTCAAGGTACATTATCAATCCCCTAAAGACGGAATTTGAGACCATCTTGAAATAAGACTATATTTGTGAATATCATCCAATAACGGAACACAGCCAAAAATTGTTGTTTTTATCGAATTAATTGATATCTAGGTTTTTAACCGATATGCCAAGATATTTAAACTCAAAGTGTATCGATTCAAAATATTGAATATTAAATGGCCACTGTATCGATATTTCAAAGTATCAATTCGAATCGGAACATCCCTGGTAAAAAACATTTTGTATTTGAATGGATTTCTATCAAATAACGGCTTTGCATATGGTTTAATAATAATGCAAAAAATCACGTAAATTTTAACCTTAGAGAGGTAATATGAATTTTCTCATACGTGAAAAGCCAAGCGGGGTATTAAATTACCCCAAACTTGTTTACCGCGTGTATAATGTTTCTATTTGTTAGAAAAATTTTTAATAGATAATTTTGTCTGCTTTAATAGAGAAGAGGATAGTAGTCATCAACTTGCGGTAGTAAAAAAAAACAGTAAAAAAATTTCGAAAAGCAAAACAAAGAACCAAAAATTGGGCTAAAATGACTTTTTTTATAAAAAATGCTGTAGTTTTTTATAAAATTCACCGATTTTAAAAAATCCAACGAATTTTGAAAGACGAGTAGACAACCTTCAAGGGCATGTAAGCGACTTTTTCGTTTCTTAAAAAAACATATCTCTTTGAACGTCTGAAGTAGAGGAAATAACGAAAAACTGTCGGATGGGAAAAATCGCAAAAAATGGAAAGTAAAACAGATTCTGTCGATTATTATTTATTTGAAAGGTAGTCAAAAGTTATAAAAGTATATGGAAACAATAAAATTAACTCCACAAAAACTTTACAAAGTTTTAATCAGTTGCTGTGCAAGAACAGCAAAAATGAACTAATTGACCGAATCTTAAAGAATTATATATAAAACAGAGGTAGAATTTTCCGGGGAGTGCTATAAAGTGTATAATTTTTCGTTACCGATTTCCACAAAAAATTTGAAATATATTTTACTGTGATAAAAGTCGAACGTAAACGGTTAAGTAGGGGTACTATGTTACCCCAAACGATTTTCTTTTTCGGTCACAGCTGCTGCACGGATCTAATGCTGGGTCTACAATGCGAGTCGCAAAGTCGTGAGTCGCAAGAATTGACCAATCACAGTCGATTATTCTTCTCAAATTCG
>NW_020224702.1:60576-65302 GCF_003070985.1 Temnothorax curvispinosus
CGAATTTGAGAAGAATAATCGACTGTGATTGGTCAATTCTTGCGACTCACGACTTTGCGACTCGCATTGTAGACCCAGCATAACGCACTCGCTGAATGTCGGAGGTCGACTGCCGGATGACTAAACTGAATTATGGTTAGGGTCTCAGTATGAAAACTAACCTTCCTAAGTCAGGGGCGTAATTTGAATTTCGCGTGGGGCAAAGTATTACCCCACATTACCTTTCTAGGGTTAATAAAAAATAATTATTTTAGTGTAAAACAAGCGTTATTCGACTTGTGCGCAATATTGGATAACTTTGCGCGTTAATAAAAAAATCAGCGTTTGTCGTACGAAAAAAATACAAGGGTCTTTTTTGTTGCAAATTTTGTCCACAACAAGATGAATACGATAAAATTTGTCTCAAATAAATTCTAAGACCTGAAAACAGCGAAAAACTAAGACTATTCCAAAAAATCAAAATTTTTTGCTTACATCATAGCTACAAACTAAAGAAAAAGAGTCTAAAAATCAGTTGCATCATGAAAAGTATTCTTTGTAGTTCTCAGATAATGTGTGATTTTTGGGGGATTTTTAATTCCATTTTATGACGGAAAGAAATCACCGGCGCAACATAAAGAAAACGATGAAATCCTGGGTTTTCGGGATCCGAATCTCGGACTTTGACGGCGCGTGCAAGCTAAACGACTGACTTGACGATAAATGTTGTTCAGATCATTATTGTAGATAATTTTACGCTCTACAAAAAAAGTTAGTTGCCCTATCTTGCTTAGTTTTCGAGATATTTGATAAAAAATAAAAAAATTGTGTTTTTTGTTGATAATATTGTTAATAACTTTTTATTGCGCGTTAATTTTGCGAAGCAAAATAATTCCCACTTATAGCACTTCGAATCAAAGCGATTCATGGTTGCAACCTGAGAAGATTAATTGGAAGGTTCGATGTCTAATATGACTAACCTAAAAATTTTAATTTGATAACATTAAGGGGATCCTGCAGTGACTGGCGAACTTCCTCGATGTCGATAATGTCAACCTTTCTAATTTTGTTTTCCCTATATCTGTCTTTGTCTAACGAAATGACATCTGTCCTTTTTTCGATTGCTCGCCATCTTTCGCAAGATCCGGCAACTACTGTTGCTGCTCTTCTTGTCATTTGCATCCGTATTTGCATTACTAAAATAATTTTTCGATGGATCTTTTTTTGTACGCATTGAATCTTACTTCTACTTGCACGATATTATTCCTACATGTTTTCCCAAGGGCAGATGATAAAAATTATGTATGTATAAACTGCAGAATTTTTGTTTTAAGCAAATATTGTCGTCAGGTGACAGCTGCGTATGTGCCCAAATAAATAACATTTTTAATTTTTTGGCGTTTTTGATATAAAATCGCGTTTTCTGCCCTAGATTTTTGTGCGTACTTTAATTCTAGACCAAAAACTTGCAATTCTGTAAAGCCAATTAAAAGATCCATCGAAAAACGATAATGTCGGTAAATCATACGGCTGCAGGATCCCCTTAATACATGTGATTCTACAATTGTTTGTATACATATAAACTGTATATTTGAGTGACGCGTCACGAAAATGGAACATAAGAAAATCGAGCAACGTTATGCGACTAAATTTTGTGTCAAACTCCAGGATAAATGCGAGTGATTTAAAAAGTTGAAACAGGCTTACAGAGATCAAGTTTTATCCCGGACACAAGGCATTTTTAGATGGCGGTGAAATTATGAAGATGAATCCCGATCACCAATGACATAAACAATTTGGTGATTCAAATTTGATTTAACTGATCACCAATTATTCCCACTGTCAACTTTTCAAATATTTCTCTGTCACGTTATTCTGAAATTTGATACAGAATTTGCTGTGTCAACTTCGCATAACGCTGCTCGATTTTCTTGTGTTCCATTTTCGTGACGCGTTACTCAAACATACAGTTGTACAAATAATTGTAGAATCGCATGTATTAATATTAATGTTATCAAATTGAAATTTTAACTGAAGGTAGAGTATGAATGTAGCTCTCGATCTACTGCAGTCTCGTTTTTACAGTGTTACTTAATTGTTGAGAAAAAAATTCAGTCTCATTACTTTTTAACCAGACCACGTATATCAGCAAATTACTTCTTTTAACATTAAAATTGTGAAATTTCAATTTGCTACATCTTCTAAACCAATGTCGTCCCCCACTTTTTTCTTGCGTAGAATTACTCAAAAAGACCTCCCCTACAACATATTTAAATGACGATAAAATCGGTGAGTACTGACCTTTTATGCATATTTACTAAAATTTTTTGCATTTTAGTAAATATTAGTTTGCATACAACTGTGACTCCATTTATTAAAATAAAGCAAATTTTCCTTTTTATTAGTATATTTTTTTCTCAGTAAATACACATACTAATAATAATAAAAAGGCAAATTTTCTTCATTTTAGTAAATAGAATCACAATTGTATGTTGTATGCAAACTAATATTTATTAAAATGCAGAAAATGTTTTTCTCAGTGTATTATTTTTACATTTTCACATCTTATGCAACGAAAATATGAATCATCTCTATTGTCATCACATTCTAGATGATACCACGTGGAACACCGGATACATTGCATCCAATCTTCCCCGTCGATGCATTTCTGATGACAAAATCCACAGGATTCAGTTTCTGACGTCTTTCTTGATTTTTTTTATTTTCTTTCTCCTCTCGTGCTCTTTTTTTTGTTACGCACCTCCAAAATAAACTCATCAGACATCAAAATTCTGAACATTGTTTTCTTGCGCCCTTTTCTAAATTGCCCAGAACTGTTAGAAGTATTCGGCAAAGAAGTACTCACAGTCTCAAATTTTACAAGGTATATTCCACCATATTTTCTTCCTGTTGTCTGCTGAGCGTGGTGTGATCACCAAAATTTGCACATTTTTTCAAAAGAATTAACTCTTCTCCGAAGTGTGTTTCTTGGAACATTGAAAATCGAAGCTGCTATATCTGCAATGGCAATTTATCTACTTTGACTCTCATGGCTTCGCCCACGCTCCTTAGCTCCACGACTTTGACTGCTCTGTTAGTAGAGTTGTCTCACGATTACGCACCATGTATTAAAAAAAAATAATAATAATCACAAAAACCATATGCGTTTGCCCTTTCTACCAACTGTCCATTTGCCGCTTGTTCTAACTGTCCGTTTGCCCCGTAACGTATAGAATAGTATATTGTGCACCAAGGGGAGAAAGCAGCGTTTTTCAGACGAGTGTGAAGTTTGCCGCCCGATCGAGCCGAAGGCAAGGGCGGCAAATCACACGAGTCTGAAAAAGCTTTTGATCCGAGGTGCACACGATATTTTCACAACACTTTTACGGAAAGTTCGACTTTCATGCCTAGAGAGGGGCGAGAGTGGCCATTTCACGCCAGAGCTTAGAGAGCAAAAGGGAAAAAAGTGGTTACTTTCCGCTCGCTATGCCGGGTGGAAAGTCGAACTTTCCGTGGAGGTGTTGTGAAATAGTTATTTGTGTAACAAGTGCTGTAAGTGGAAATTGGACGTGCGGAGTGGACGCACGAGCAGGAGGCGAGTGCGATCACCCGCACGTCCAATTTTCAACTTAACACACGTGTTACACACCCTATTTTATATTATACGTGACACGCGCGTAATGGGCCACTTTCCACGCACGTGTGATTTAAAGATATTTATATTAATAAAAAAAGAAAAAAACAAAATAGCACCATTAGTCTCGTTTTAAAGCCCTGCACTGACTAAAGGATTCATTAGTTCATTATTGATTGCGCAACAACATAACCTCATTTCCAGACATTTATTCATAATTTAAAAAAAAGATTAAATTTGACAAAATATTACTAACAGTACTTATACTCACCGAATTTAACGCCACACAAGTTGAGAAATGCCACAATTTTTCCAGATAACGCAAATTCACTTGAATTTATGACTGAACATACGCAGTGACGAATTCTCTAACCGAATTAAGTTAAGTTCAATTATATGGCGCGCCATTAATATTTTTCACAACAATTCCACGGAAAGTCCGACTTTCCATGTAGAGAGGGGCAAAAGTGGCCAATTTCACGCCACGGCTTACCTTCCTCTCTAGGGAGAAAAGTTGATACTTTACCTTCTGCCCGCTATACAGGGTGGAAACTATCAACTTTCCTCCCTAGGAAGGAAAATTGGTACTTTCTGCCCCGTATAGCGGGCAGAAAGTAAAATAACGGGCAATACAAAATCGATGAAATAATCCGATCTTCCAATTTGAAAATTGTAATGTAAATATTAAATTCACTAACTATAATAAGACTTTTTCTTTGTAAAAATTATATTAATTTCAATAAATAAAAAAAATGAACGCGTGGTCGCCACGCGCGTTAGAAGTGAAACTTCTGAAAGCAAGGCTTTGCCATAACTTTTCTGAAATTAATACAAAAACAATGCAACGGAATTAGTCACTCCAAGCCGCCCGCAACTCGAAAATATTGTGTTACACGCAGTTCTCAGTATATCCGTCTCGCCAGTGCCGTATGTACGCCTGATCGAATTTTCGTGACGCGTTTTCGAGTCGCAAAATCGAATTTACTTACCGATCCAAAAAGAGTTTCACTTTGTACGCCTGTTGGTCAAATTTTCGTGACACTATTTCGTGACGTTTTTTTGTGTTGCACAATCGAACTTACTACCGTACCAAAGAAGTTTCATTTCGTACGC
>NW_020224703.1:0-329 GCF_003070985.1 Temnothorax curvispinosus
TTTATCTCGTTGTTTCTGCTAATATACATTAAGTTTAATATCATCTCGTCAAGTATCGTATATATTTAATTGTATCAGCTAAATTATATAACTCACATCAGTTTAATGATAGCTGACCTTTCTATAAAACTTTGACAGATGATTTGAACTCTGCATAAATCTGAATCAGCAAAAATAAAAAAAAAAAAAAAACGTTAAAAAATTAAAGTTATTTTTGCTGTCAGTACATTGATACGAGATTCTTACGCGAAAATATATTCTACCGATTGAAACTCGCCTCTTCGCCGTAGATTTGATAACATAATTCTTTAATCGCGATTCGGTCAAGT
>NW_020224703.1:429-1091 GCF_003070985.1 Temnothorax curvispinosus
TTTATCTCGTTGTTTCTGCTAATATACATTAAGTTTAATATCATCTCGTCAAGTATCGTATATATTTAATTGTATCAGCTAAATTATATAACTCACATCAGTTTAATGATAGCTGACCTTTCTATAAAACTTTGACAGATGATTTGAACTCTGCATAAATCTGAATCAGCAAAAATAAAAAAAAAAAAAAACGTTAAAAAATTGAAGTTATTTTTGCTGTCAGTACATTGATACGAGATTCTTACGCGAAAATATATTCTACCGATTGAAACTCGCCTCTTCGCCGTAGATTTGATAACATAATTCTTTAATCGCGATTCGGTCAAGTCCAGTTTTAACAGACATGCATGTTATAAACAGCATTCGAGTCACAACACGATGATAAGAGACGTATGTAATTAGACACGTTAATTACAATCTGATTTGCAACAAGCGCGCTCATAATCCAGTCATAAAATATGGCGAAGTCGCAAACGCGTTAGAATTATGAAAAAGAATTATTATTTAACAAAATATCTGGCAGCGAGCAAACTTAAACCGACGTTGAAAAAATTAAGAGTCGATTCTTTCCGAACAAAAACATGGAAAATATAAAATGATTATACCCTTCACCTAATTTCGAGCGTCGTTTTAACATGATTTTAATTACCGTGTAAGGCTTA
>NW_020224704.1:0-8163 GCF_003070985.1 Temnothorax curvispinosus
AATACTTGAACTGTCTCTCTCTCCCGCGCACAGACGAGCTTTCGATTAAATATAATTATCCCGACGGAGCTCGTTTTGCTTCCGGTTAGAAAAGAAGATTGCTCGGATAAAAGATTAAGTCGTTTTCCCAACCGGCCGTTAAATCGCCGCTAATCGCTGTTCCAGCACACTGACGTCTGACCGACCGACCTTTTTCTGTTTCAGGCCAAGTTGTTGGAGTCGTCCCACGCTTGGCTCGGCGCCTCCACCTCCAGTATAGCAGGTGAGTCCCGTTTTCGTTTTTCTCCTCTTCGTCTCGTTTCGATACGTTTCAGGAGATAATCGCCCTCTCGACACCGGCCCCCCGGCCGGACGTAAACGTGGAAGCCTCCACGTTAGGCAAACGCACACACACGCGCGAAACAACGTCTGGTCGCCTATTCTCTATGCACAGGGTGTCCTCGTACTTTTCTTTATCGATAGATCTACCGAAATTGAAATTAACATCGTAAAAATACAATCATAATTATAATTATCCGGGATATATCGTTTGTAAATGTTAGCTTGAATATCCAAGAAAGTCGATTATTTTATAAAAAAAGCTTGAAAAACGCTAATATAAGTCACAAAACGCGCAATGTATGATCGCTTTCTTTTTTTACTACTGCCGCATATGCTTTTTCACTTTTAATTTCAATCGTTCACGCGGGGTCTGTCGTAGAAGAAAAGTACGATTGGTTGGAGACACCCCGTATAGCCTGTTTCGCGACATGTTTAAAGACTTCACGTTCCTCTCCTACAATATCTGTCGCATCATCCGCAGCTTTATACCCGTCGCATTCGAATTCCGACGATCGGTTTCCGTAGTAAGTAGCGGCGCAACGACCGATCATCCCTTCCGAGTTCGAGTGGAGATTCCCTACCCTCGAGCGGCCCCTCGAGGGACCGCTCGTCCGATCCGCTTCGCGCTCCATTTTCAAGTTCACGGTCACGTTGTTCCGGTTGTTGAATCATCAGTTTCGTACGTGACGAGTCTCTCGTCCTAGAAACGACTCGGTCTCGTCGCCCGTCTGCGTGCCTCGACCTCCGAGTCTTCGGGGGATGAGACATCTGTCGCTATTCGTAGATCGATATCTCATTGCTGCTTACCTTCCTTTCTCTCTCCCTTTCTAAATGTTTCCTCGCGCGGACGATAAGGTTCCCGGAAGCACGGCCGTCGTCGTCGTCGTCGTCGTTGTCGACGACGTCGTTGACGATCACGGAAGGTGGCAAACACAAGGGAGCACGGAGAGAGGTCGCGATGCGGAGTCGAAGGTGGTGGCCGAACAGCAATAAACGATAGAGGGAGGAACGTGAGCGCGGGCCCGGCAATAATAAAGCGCGGGAATGCATTTTGCTTTAATATAGAAAGCAATTTAGATAGACGATTGGATGGTGGACGACGGTTAATAGCGGCGATAACACGCCCGCGATTCGCAAGCGGGAAGCTTGACGTGTAACTCTTACGCACCATCGATCGCGGACTCTGCCCCCTTCGAATTCTAAGTTCCCTATTCCTTTGGATACCGCATCAAAAGCGAGGACCCTTCGATCTTTTACCGGTACTTTATACCGCGAGCGAAAGGACAAAATTAAACAACAGGTGCAATAAAATATCCGTACTCTCAAGTTGGCGGTTGAGAAGTTATTTGAGGTTTCGCATAATTGTATATGTTTTTGTTCTGTGGCATAGCGCTCGAAGTCGCGAATAGAAGTGCATGTAATTTTCGTGTGTTATGAAACTTGGTGAAAATTCGCGGATTCGGTTTCGAGAGAAAAAAAAAGAGAACATGTGTGTGGTCTTTTATATTCTTAGCCAACACGCCCATCTCTCTCTATCTAACGTAACGGAATTCGCATATGGAGACTCTAATAGCTATAGTCGCTGCAAAGGCGTGTCAAATAATTCTCTCAGCCGTACTCGTTCGTCTCCGAGCCCTGATTTGTCGCAGTATACGTATACGCTCGAACGTAAACGCGCATAAACGTGCATAAACGTCGCAATATGCGTCTCGAATTGATCCCCGGTATCGTGCGTGCGTGCATGCGTGCGAACGTGCGTGCGTGCATACGTGCGTGTTCAAGCGTATGCCGAATGCGTGCGTAGGCGCGTATCCCCCTCTCGGTTCGCTTAAATCATTTTCTTCGATTACTCCTTGACTTCCCATGAGACGCGGTCGCCGCCGCCGGCTGTTTGCTTCTCTTAACGATCACGCTTATTTATTCCGCGCTTTTCTCGTCCGCGACGAGAGCGTTTCTCGAAGCGAACATCGAGCCTCCACCTTTGCTCCGCGCTTGCTCGCCTCGGAGAAATTAGTAATTCAGAATCTCGGAGATTAAAGAACCTCGCTCGATACAATTTTCCCGTTGACAATATCGATTTCGGGGTCGGCGAGGGACTTACGGTTGAGGGAAAGCGCGCTATTTCTGAAAAATGCGTCCCAGACATATTTAATCTTAAAAGTTGTCGGAAGAATTTTCATTAATTTAGAAGAGAGAGCCTTGTGCTTTCGACGAGAGTGAATTACAGGATATACGTCGCTGTAAACTGAAACGATTAAGAATTTCTCCCGATACCTACGTCCCGATGAGGCGACTCGGTAATCAGATTAATATTTAAATCCGCACGCGCCTTCTGAGAACGCAATTGCCTAAGCGCGATTGTTCACCGAACGAACGACGATTTGCCAATCCGAGAGAAAATGCCCCGCGCAAAACTACAGGTTGCACGTGCGCGCGCGCGCGCGACAAAACGCGCTATTGTATGATAATATTATTCAACGCGATTATTTCCAGCCCGGATTTAGCCACGACGCCATTACACGCGATACGTGACAATTTTTTTCCTTTCTTTTTTTTCGGTTCACTGACGATCGTTCCCACCAGTCGCCGGACGATCGATTCGCGCGCGAAACGAGATTATTCGTATTTCAATGCAATCGGATTGTTATGCTAAAAGAAAGCGACTTTTTCTATTTTTTTTATTTTTTTCATTTTTTTTTTTCGATTCCCCCTCACGGCGAAACGGTGTATATTAAGCGGTTTCGGCGATAGTGCTTGTAATGTCCATTTACATACAGGGAAGTGGCAGATTCGCGCTCAAAATGCCGTTTGATTAATTTACGAGAGTCGCCGCTTTTTGCGAGGGAATAAAATCTGACTTGTCGCGACGAAGACTTATCACTTCTCGTCCGCCACACACGCGGTGTCTCTCTGGTCCCGACGTTATGTTTCTTCCTGCGCAATTGCGCGCGATTCGCGAGCCAGAAATCGGTGCGCGGCGCCGCCGCGCCGCGACACCGCATAAATCGCACCGGGCCCCCCGACATGAGTGACGTTAACTGCCGCTAACACGCGTGGGTGTGACACGCTCTGTGGACCACACAGTGGCCGTTCCCGGCTTCTCCCTTTCGCCCTGCCTTCGTCTTCTCGTCGGCTCTTTCGCTTCGAGTTGACTCGCTGCTCGACGGCCGCGCCGGCGAGAGCCGGCTGACGCACGGCTAAAGGGATAATTATAGTGCAATTATAATAATTGCATCGTATAATTACCGATAATTACGATTAATAGCGGCGTGTAAAATGATAATTGAATCGTAATCGACATCTTTTAATTTGGAGCCGGTCGCTCCAAGTCGGCTCGTAACTTCGTAAGGGAATCTCCCTCCCCTCCCCTTGAATCCCGCGATGCTCTTTTTAATCCGTCGCTGCCACCTCCTCGTTTTAATGCTGGTAAATTATTTTGATTGCTTACTCAGGACGAATGAATCTTGAGAGCCTCGTAAAATTCGTGCTTGGTTTGATATATTTTTACTCGCGATTATTCCGCCACTATTATTTTACGTTTATTTGCCACCTCCCAGGTTTCGTGCTTTATTTTCATTAGCAAGCTGTAATACATAAAGCAGGGCAATATATAATTTTTAACGTATAATTTCCAACCTTTCCTAATTAATTACGTGCAGTCCGCAAAATATCAATAGTTCAGTCGATCTCTCGTTCCTATTGTCCTCCTAGAGCTTTTTATTTATCGCTAACTCTCCCACATCTTTTGCTTTCGCACTTAACTACTTTTTATTTCATTAATTTTGTGACAATTTGAAAGTATCCTCAGCATGTTCTCTAACCGTCATTTTCATAAATATCTTTAATGATTCTCTCGTGTAACAAACAAACTCTATTTACTGTTTTATCGAGTGTTCACGACACCCAAGCTGAGGAAATATAGAATAACGCAGAAGGGAGCGAAAGTGGAAGTGATAAAGGGCGAGAAAGCTTCGTGAAAGCGCGCGATTTTCGCGCCGTTCAGTCTCTTCTCTCTAGGTGCGGCTTTTCCCCGCGGTTCCTCAACGCGAAAAATTAAAGACGCGAGACGAGGCTGGAAAAGAAATCGCTGACTATTTTCTAGCTGACTATACGACCCTGCTGAAGCTGAAGGCGCCCACGTGGACGCGGCACGATCTCCAGGAGGCGATCGAGGCCGTGGTGACCCAGAAGATGCGCTTCACCCAGGCGTCGACCAAGTACGGCATCCCGAAGGGCACCCTCTACGACAACATCCTCGGCAAGTCCAAGAGGATGATGATCCTCGAGGAGACCGCCCTCGATCCAGGCGAGGAAACGGCGGTGCTCGAGTTCTGTTGCGACATCAGCGTGAGCCCGTACAATCGGCGCACGAAGAAATCCCTGAACGCGATATTGAACTTCGTCGAGCGTCTCAGGCGGAAGCACGACCCCGGCTTCATGTTCACCGGGCTGTCGGGCTTCCGCTGGTGGTGGGCCTTTTGCAAGAAGCACTCGATAGTCTCGCTCTACATCAACGACGAGAACGAGAACGGTGCCGATTCCTCTTAACGTCGCCGGTCCGCTCAATATCGAGATAGTTCACGGGAGAGACATGGTTTTAAAAAGTTCAGATTACGCCTGATCTTCTATTTTCTTAATTTTTCCGTCGCATGCAGATATTCGTTAAACAATCTCGTCTATTTACATCGTGAGTCGGTAAAAATTTGCTTCGTCTCCGAGACAACGGTGAATACTCGATCTTTTTGACGGACGTTGATTCTTATTAAGCAGAATTGCGCGAAAATGTAATCCGAAGTAGGATTCCGCCATGTCTCTCTCTCCTGATTATCACGACTGCGAGAGACTCGTCGGCCGAGAATGCGGCAGTGGTCCCTTTGCCTCGCGGACGAGAATGAAGAAAAATGTGGAAAATTTAATGTCCCAGCGACAACGAATTCATTCAAGCGACATTAAGGCAAAGAGAATATAGTAAGTCGGATTCGAGGCGGCATCGCGGCATGCCGTCGGACGCCGACGCACCATGCAACCTTTATTCGCTTCCCCGGCCGTGATGCACTCGCATTCTCGGACCGTAAAGAGACACGGCGGCGCGTTTTAAGAGAGAGCACTACCATTCGATTATCTTAAGATTAAATACGCCTTTTGCAATCGTCGTCAATTCACACTTCAAAAAACTCTAATTATAAGGATTAAATTAAAGAGAAAAAAAAAACATTTAACGAGAACGATATCTTCCAACACGATATCTCCGAACACGTTTGAACATTTTCACGATCGCTGTCCTTTTCTGTCTTTTTGTTTTTTTTTTCTTTTTCAATCCACTTGTATGATTCCTCCGGAGCATGCGCGCGGTGACCGACAATCGACGCGCAATCCGTAGACTTCAACGCGGAAAATCGCTGCACAAGCAAGGTCGCGAGAAGAATTTGCCTGCTAATTGAAAATCGAACGCCCAGCGTTTGCGTCGCGTGCTCCGGGCAATCGCGCGAAATGATAACGCGGTAAAATCGGAAAAGGGGGGAGGAGTTTTAATCGGCAAAAAATGTCTACGTTCGATTAAATTTAATATCCATCAGAATCAATTGCATCAACGGCGATTAGCGCGGTTATTCCCTCGCGACAATATTCCCCCGATCCTTTCTCCCTCGATTCTCCAACGCTTCTGAAGTAATAGAATTTCCATGACATATCATACAATAAGAGGACTGTTCGTTAATTTATTTGCGGATAACTCGTTTCGCATTGAGAACGCACGCGAGAAATATTTATGCTTAAAAGAGAGGGAGGAAACGGGACGGAAACGCGTTCAACGTTTAAGCTTTTATGAAAATTTTCGCGATTCAGCAACAAAAGTGCGATTTAAAAGCGCAACGTTAATTTGTCACGGGCTCAAAGTAGTCGTACGTTCTTATTAATTTGCGTTTATTTTCTCGTTAATTGCAAAGGTTGTAACAAGAGAAATTCAACGTTAATACCAATTGAAAAGGAACAGCGTCGCGGAATATTTTCGAACGCGTCTCCAATTTCGGGAGCTCCGTGTCGCGAGTCGCATTCTTGCAAATCATACTTGTGAATGACTTGGCGTGTAACGAGTTTAGTGCCCTCCACTCATCTCCGTCTTCCACGTAATTTAATCGACGAACACGAGGCCGAGAGGTATACACCCTTGCCTCTCCTCGCATATATATACCGCACTCTGTACATACTTTACGACGCACGCCGTGTGTGATACGTCTCGAATCGATGGGACCAAATTATCACCGAGATCGTCGCTCACGGTATTGTCGTAATTAGATATTTTTCTACGAGTTTTATTAGCGAGACATTTGTTTAAGTTATTAGCGTTGCCATGTTGTTATGCGCGCGTTGGACTCCACGTCCGTTTTGCTGCCCCGACAATAATTGCGAGATAATTATCTTTATCTTTAGTATATTAGAATCGCGGAGAGAAAAGCGCGCGCGCGCGCTCTCTGTAAGAAAGTACGGCGCGCGTTTCTGTTAACATTCCAAATCTATCTAACGGATAATCGCGTTTATGAAACGAGCACATATCCGTTCCTCGTTAGAGCGAGGCATTGTTTGAGACTGGAGGAAGGATTAGAAAGACGATTTACGAATGTGAGGAGCAAATGAATGAAGGAAGTATGTCGCCTACTTAACCGCGAGTTGATCTAATAGCGCGATAAATATTCCAACAACGAACGAAAATATTTTACAAAACGTAACGTGTGAGACGCAGTAATTAAATTGAAATATTTGTGCAGCTTACGTGCCGCGGTTATTTAACGGGCAACGTAAATAGTACGGGCGTAATGTGCGAAGGAACAGTCTCGGATAAACGTTAACGAAAGTAGAGCAAAGCGGCGGACCGTATAAAAGAGAGCTACATCTAAATATATATCGGTTCAGAATTGAGCCGCACGCGACTCAAGTGTTAAATCGCGATAAGTAACGCGAGATCGTTATTCGGCCTAGCTGATATTAAAAATCGTTTCGTAAAAATAACGCGCGGCGACGTCGCATGTGTGTTTTTACATATACGCATAATCCGTTCTCGCGATTAAACTTATATTATATAAATCGATTCACATTCTAACCGCGAGCTGGAATGCCGTATCCCGATATAGTATAGCGACAAACGGGACAAAACTCCGCGCTCGAAATAGTTGACGCTGAAACTTCAGGGGGCATATCTTCCTCGTGCGTTTAGCTCTCTCTCCGTTTGCGAAAAATCCTCATTCCGCGACGCGTGATACTTGACGACGAGGAGCGATATTAGATTACCTCCACCACCGGAGCGTGTCGCGGAACCGGCGGCGCGGGCGCGGCACGACACTTTTGTCAGCGTCGGACGTTTCGCGGCGGGAGGAGAGAAAAAAAACGACTCAATTACTCGCGCGGGGAACCGGACGGACGTTAACAGGGTACGCTTTGGACGGCTGACTTTTTGCGGCAATTATTGGCCGCGACTGACGTGATACCGCACGTCGCATCGCCGTCGCATCGCGGACAATAAGCGGCTAATATCCAGCAATTATCGATCAACGCGCGGCAATTAATGTCGAGAGCCGGCTTTCCTCGCAGAAAAACATAACGCCGCTAATTTTTCCTCATGTCCGATAAGGATGACTCGAGTCAGATTTGTAAGATAACTCGCTGGAAAAATCCGGTTAGCGAAATCCTCGGGTATTATCGTCGTTTTATGATAAGGAACGACGTACGACGGGCATCGTCGATCGAAATAATTCCGTCCAAACGTACCTTCCGTTAGCGTCGTTAGCGAAGGGCTTCGCGTTATCGTTATCGTATTCGGCGAACTCGCTCGAAGCCCGTGAAGCTCGC
>NW_020224705.1:0-268 GCF_003070985.1 Temnothorax curvispinosus
TCGTGACACGTCCGTTTTTACGCGGAGGATGCGACACGACGCCGACGCTCCGTTAGACGTCCGGTGCGTCCCGCGTCGTCTACCGAGCTCTCATCAAGGTCTCATTTCGAGTCGTGTCTCGGCGAGTAAGGAATCTGCTGCAAACCGAGCGCGACGACGCGACGCGACGCCGACCGCCGACGACAAGTTTAGTTACAATTTTACAGCTCGAGATTGATCGAGATTGTCTGTGTGACCAAAGAATGCAGAAAAGCGCCATTTTTTTCCA
>NW_020224705.1:368-4925 GCF_003070985.1 Temnothorax curvispinosus
TATTTACCCTCGACCGTTGAAATTCATGTGAATTTAGATTGTGCTCGTATAAGCGTTAAGAAATATTAAATAAAATGGCCAGCTATGAATGACTATTCGAGAGGATACGACTTTTTTTGTAACGCACAAACTTGAATACATCAGTCAGCCAGTTTATTCGCTCATATCGTCGGTAGTGTCGGTTATACCTTTCTCTTTCCGACTTGCGAATGGATATTCGCTCGAGTAAGATGGTCGAGTAATAAGCGGTCAGATCGATTAATTCCGAGATCCGATGTGCATGCCAAACATTCTGTCCATTGTCGGTTGATGCGCTTAACGGTAAATTGGAAACCGTTCTAAACCGTTAAGGTAGGACGTTATACGTTTTTGAGACGAACGGAGAGCCAATGACGGAGCAGGTGCGAAAGTAAACTTGATCAAATCTTCGTCTTTCAAGTCGAGCGGCACAAAATGTTATAAATCGAATCCTGGACGGACATTTCGGCGTTTAGGACGTTTAGATGCCTTTTGAGTAAGTCAGGTAAAGAACGCATGCCATTCTTTTATCGTTCGTTCTCTCGGGTATTCCCGGGTTTGAAGGAGGCAGGGGCGGGGGAGAGAACGGTAGGATTCAACGACATTGATTCGAAGGAATCTGCGCAAGTGCAGCTTCGGTATTGTCCATTTACGATATTATATAATTGTTATAACGCGCGTCGCGTAATTCTTGCGTCTCCTTTTAAGTGACACGCGTAATCTGAATGCACGCGCGCGGGCGACGTCTACTTAATGTCCAAGAACCGATCATGCAAATTCGCAAAAGATTTAAAATCGCGCGTTCGAGGGTCGAAATATTTCCATTTGTGGATACTCCTCGAGGTAGATTCGCGCTCGATTATGCAGCCACTCAGCTATCTTTAGGCGGCTTAACGGTTGTTTTTCGCGCTTCGTGTTGTTTGAATTTCCTGATGACGTAAAGCGACCGACTTTGAAGTCGTTTGGTTTCGAATAATGAGGTTCGCCATTCGTCATTCGCCACGCGCCAGTCGCGCGGACGACGTGACGACGCGACGACGCGACGACGACGGGTGAAAGGTGGCCATCGGCGCATATACATGGATTCGAATCGAAGCCGAGGAATAGACGGAGGAGAACCGGCAGAAAATGCGCATTCCTGGCAAGGCCGCTCGCTCGAGAAAGAGGCCACCGAACATCCGGGGAGAAACTAACCGTACTTCATTCTTCATTCGCTCGCTTCTCCCTCTTCGCCGGCTCATCATTTTACGGTTACGTTACGTTCGTTGCATAGATCGTCGGATTATCTAGATCACGTGCCGTTCGTTATCTTCGGTTTCTGCCGATTTTGCGATCGCTTCTGCGGAATTTTCCGCGCGGCGCTGCTTACTTTCATCCGTTACTGCCGTTTCAAGCTGTTTTTTCGATTATTTATATATCGTATGTATTTGAAATGAAAGAAGGGACATGATTTGGATTTTTTTCCACGTGACACTATTCGCGTGACTCGTGTCTTCAATGAACGTTACACGTGTTGCTTTTCGTATATTTCTGCCGATGTACGACCCGAACGCGAATTACGTACGATTGCGTTCCGTGTGTAATAAAATAGTTTGGGTTGGGGCAAGTCGCGAGACTGCTGCATGCTGGCGGGTTAAGTCGCACGCTCTAACATTGTGACATTTAGCACGTGTGCCAAGTGTACCGGCCCGGCCATTCCGTCCGTCCACTCCGCTCCGAACCAGCTCCGAAACAGTTCCTGGTAGAAAGCGCACTTTTACACGCGACTGGATAATTTTTTAATGTCGTCGCGAGTTTTACACGTTAAGTATCCACGCGAGTCAAACGTTAAGCTTGCTTCAGGCCTTAAATCTGGACGATCTGTATGATATAATTCACGTCGGGACTCAGGGTAGAATTCCATTTATCATTTTATAATGCGTGTAATGCGGGAAACATTTCAAGACTTTGAATATACATATACTTGCATACGTGTATATTTTGCCAAGTACGTGTAAATCGCAAAGTTCTTGTAATCTCATAAATAAAACAAAATCTATTTATCTATCTGTCTAACATATGAGACATGTATTGGAAAACACATTTATTAAGATACACGGTATGTGAGATTATAAGTATAATAGTACAGTATTCTATCTGATCCGAATTTGAACTCGAATTATATAAATCGTTCAAAGTGTGCTTTAATTCCGCGCGATTGACATATACACACGTTTTATTTATCTTTTTTACATTATCTTACGATATAATCGAAACATCTGCAAATTAATAAAAATTGATAAGTTTTTTTTAAGAATCTAAAGGCCAGACTTTGCTGCCTTCGTACTGATCTTTTTATCTAGAAATTGTCTCTTACATACAAATTAAAGAAACGAAGAAATATTATTTATTGTAGATATTAATTATATGTTTATTAAAAGAATTGAGGTACGTACCGGGTGTCCGCATTACGCGACAGGGTCTTTATGTATACTTTTGTACTTATAGCATTGTTTTCAAAACGAATTCTTGATATGCAGTTCAAAGATTTTTTTCTTTCATCTAGAAGAAAACCAAAGTCCAGAAATTCTTTCTTTCTCGTAAATTTTCAGAACAAAGGTGGAGAGATGACTGTTTCGTCTAAAAATGAAAAATCGATGTGTGTTGGTCCGAAGTTTTGGATACAAAAGATTCAGGATTCCTAAAATTTCAGGTTTCTCGTAGGAATGCTTTTATGCATTGTAGAAAGTATTCGGATAAAATAGCCCTTCCATTTTTTTTTTGTTAAAAGAGAAATAGTTGTTTGGCGGTATCGTTGGTGAATTTTTTAACCATGATCGCGGTCTGGAAAGTGATTTTGTTCTTTGTGGGGATAGGAGAGGGAGGAAGGAGACTAACTTTCTCTTGTATACGATTGTATACGATTGGCAACGCATAGACACAATTATTATTAAAGGCCGTTTGAAGGCACACACGTGGTCAACAGCTGTACTCGGTCAAGTCAAGTCAGGAATTATTCGATACCTGATTCACTATAGATCTTTGTCTTCAGGATTTATCAGAGAATTCGGTGATTTATTGCAAATCTTTGTCTCTTTGGGATTGACAAGCAAAATATCCGACCCTTCGGGAAAACCATGGAGTGTTTTCATAGTAAAGGGGTTAAGTTTGACAAATCGCGCGAAGAAAAAATTTGACGGTGACACTGCACGTTCTGCGCCCGAACACGGAATGTTTCTACCACGTGGTCACTACCACGCGCCAATAAAGCAATAAAGAGGCGGATGTTATCAGGTCGGCGAATAGTCTTGTCGTTTCCGCTTCGGTTCCGTTTCGCTGCGTGCACTACGTTATTTGCACGGATTTATTTGCTAACGATGTTATATAGTTACGGGATGTTTAACAATAAAATGGTTGCAGACTTACAATTAGAAGAGAGGCAATAAAACGTAAAACCGTTAAAACATAAAAGCGAGTAAAAATACGAGATATTCCATATTTTATGTTAGAAAAATAGTTTGAACTAAATAGTACGATAGTATATTAGAAATTAAATATTGAATTTTTTAAGAAACATTTTTACTCATTTACTAATTTGTTGTGAATAACATTTGTTTTCTCCAAGATCTCGATTCTTTTCTTTCTAATATTTCGCACATTTACGAATTTTGCTTCAAGATAAAGAGGAAAGATATAAAGGAAAGAACAATGACTTAATTGACTTGCGATTACGTTGATCGAGAAAAATGTTAAAAAATTTTCATCGCCCGCGCTAAGTTTATATTTAATTATTCTGCATGTTATATTCACCGTTGTATACGTTATGCTATATTCGGACCATTTAGCGCCAAGGCATATTATGACCGCTAATATGTTGTTCATATTTTCATACATTTATTTATTCGACAATATTAACCCTCCGTGTGCATACGTGGATTACGTTTAACGCTATTTTTCGGACGCCGTAGACTCACGTATGCAGTATGCGGAATGCACACTTGTACGGGGAGGGTTTAAGTATTTTCGCGTGATCTCTACGCGAATACTTTCCGCTTAGTGCTTACCGACCGAGTTTCTCGAGATTAGTTTCTCGGTTCACACGCCGGCGTGGCAGCGCGATACGCACGTTTTCCACTGTAAATTGCAAATTTCACCGAGCGATATGCGATGTCATCGGTCACTGTCAGATTGTCAAATATCACGTACCGTGAAATCTCAATGTTTAATTCGTTGGCGATGTAATGCTTTAGCGAAACGAATGCCGTCTTGCCGAGACGCCGCGCCGAGACCCCGAGACGGCGAAAGAATGTCTCGCGTGTCATCGAGATAGGCGCGGTCGTAGGATATCATTCGGGAACGTTGCGCACAATGCGCACAATCGTTCGTGACCGACGTGACCACGGTGTCGTTCAATTAGATGGTCAGGGACGTCGGGCGAAGGGGGGAAGTTGACTCGAGGGTTAGAGAACGCGAAGTAACGCGTAATGCGTAGGGTAGGACGCGCGAGCAAGGGTGGCGAGGGAGACGAACGATTCACGCAACGGTCGTACACGAAGCGCG
>NW_020224706.1:0-6013 GCF_003070985.1 Temnothorax curvispinosus
AGGCAGATACAGAGAAAGTTAAGAAAGATAGCAAGGGAAAAAAGGGAAGCAGGAAAATGGGTAACGGTCGGTTACCAAAAAATATGGGAGGATAATAAGGAATGGAGATGGAACAAAAACAAAGAAGCGCTAGAAGAAAGGGATCACTTTCGCAGATAAGAAAGAAAAGAAGAAGGATAAAGAAGGGTTAAGCATGATGAACGAGAGAAGGAGGGAAGAGATACAAGAAAGAAGACAGGAAAGGTCCAAGGAGATAGAAGAAAGGCGGAACACACCAGAAGAAACCAGAAAGGACGAAGAAAGTATAAAGGAGGTAGATGAGGAAAATATTAGAGGAAACAGAATAAGGGAAGTCGAGGGACAAGAGAAAAGATATATAGGAGAAGAGGAAAGAAACGACGGGGAGAGTGAAGAGACGTGGAAAGTGGCCTTTTGGAACGTAGCTGGTTTAACAAACAAGGATAAGGACTTCTGGGAAGGGATAAAAGAATGGGATGTGATTGTGATGATGGAGACTTGGACTGATGAGAAAGGATGGGAGAAGGTGAAGGAGAAGCTACCGAGAGAATATAGATGGAGAGTACAGATAGCAGCCAGGAGGAACAAGAAAGGCAGAGCGTGCGGAGGCATGTTGCTAGGAATAAGGAAAAGCATAGAAGAGATAAAGGAAAGAAGGGAGACGGAGGAAGAAGGAAAAATCGAAGGTAAGATAAGAATAGGAGAGGAAGTATGGAGAATAATAGGAATCTATGTAAACAACAATATAGACGAGAAACTAGAAGGTCTGAAGGAAAGGACGGAGGAGGGGGAAAAAGGAGTAAGGACCATAATAGGAGGTGACTTTAACGCGAGAACGGGAGAGGAAGGAGGATGGGAAGAGGAAATCGAGCGTAGAGAGGAAAGAGGGAGGAAGTCTAAAGATAAGAAGATAAATAAAGAAGGCAGAAAGTTACTGGAGTTTATCGAGGAGAGAGGATGTATGATATTAAATGGAGGCACGAAGGGGGACGAGGAGGGAGAATATACATACACAGGGGAAAGAGGTGAGACAGTCATAGATTACATAATAAAGGACGAGGAGGTTAGAGAAAAGGTGGAAAGACTGGAAGTAGGAGAAAGGATAGATTCGGACCATCACCCATTAATACTATGGGTGAGAGCAAGCTCGAAAAGAAGGCAAAGGAGGAGAGGAGCGGAAAAAATGAGAAGAAGGGGAGTATGGAATGATGAAAGTAAGACGCAATTTAGGGAGAAGTTAGGCACGATTGGAGGAAAAAGAGACCTGCAAGAGGAAATATAGGAAGAAACAAGGAAGATAAGAAGAGTGATTGAGGAGAACGAGGATAAGAGTGAAAGAGAGGCTATCAAGAACAAAAGAGGGTGGTGGGACGAGGAATGTACGGAGAGCAAGAGGGAAGTGAGGAGAGAACTAAGGAAATGGAGAAAAGGGAAAAGAGAGGCAGAAAGATACAGAGAAAGAAGGAAAAAATATAGGGAAATGTGTGATAGAAAGAAGAAGGAGAAGAAAGAAAGAATGATTAGAGAGATTGGAGAAGCAAAAACGGAGGGAAAGGTATGGGAGTTGATAGGCAGAGTAAGGAAGAGAAGAAGAAGGGTGAATGAAGAGATAAAACCGGAAGAGTGGAAGGAGTATTTCATGGATCTGATGGGTGGAGTGGAGAACAGAGTGGTAAAGGGAGAGGGAGACAGAAGTAGACAGGAGGAAGAAGAGATAGGATTAGAAAAGATAAGAAACGTAATAAAGAAACTAAAGACGGGAAAAGCAATAGGCAATGACGGAATACCTAATGAGGCATGGAAGTACGGGGGAGAAGAAATGGTGAAATGGATATGGGAGGTATGCAAACGTGTCCGGAGAGGTGAAGGCTGGCCGGAACAATGGAAGGAAGGGGAGATAATCCCATTAGTTAAAAAAGGAGAAGGGAGAGAGGTGAAAGACTATAGAGGAATAACCATCATGTCTTTGATGTACAAAATCTACACGGCGATACTGGCGGAAAGAATAAGAGAAGAAGTAGAAGCGAAGAAATTGATTCCCGATAATCAAACGGGATTCAAGAAAGGAATGGGAACGATGGATCAAATATTCGCTTTGAACTACCTGGTGAACAGACAAATAGGAAAAGAGAAAGGAAAGATGACGGTGTTTTTTGTGGATCTGAAGGCGGCCTTTGACTCAGTGGACAAAAGAGTATTAATCAAGGCAATGAGAGAAAGAGGAGTGAGACAAGGATTGATAGACAGAGTAGATGAAGTACTGAGGGAAACAAAGAGCAGAGTAGGGAAAGGAGGAGAGAGTGGTAGTCAATTTTGGACGGCGAAAGGCCTGAGACAGGGATGCCCACTAAGCCCAATATTATTCAACCTATTAATCGCAGACATAGAGGAGTATATAAAAAAAGGCGGATGGGGAGGAGTGAAATTAAGAGGTGAGAAAATATACACGCTAATGTATGCAGATGATATTGCACTGCTGGCAGAGGAGGAGCAGGATATGAGATCAATGATAAGCAGGTTAGAAGGATATCTAGACAGAAAAGGGTTAACTCTGAGTATAGAGAAGTCAAAGATAATGAGATTCAGAAAGGGAGGAGGAAAGAAGAAGTACGACTGGAGGTGGAAGGGAAAAAAATTAGAAGAGGTTAAAGAATTCAAGTATTTAGGGTATACGATGAAGGAGAATAGAGGACAGAAGGCGCATATCAGAGAGAGAAGAAGGAAGGCAGCAAGAGTAATGAGGGAAGTGTGGGGGATAGGGAAGAGGATGTGGAAAAAGGACTGCAAAAAAAGGATCTGGCTATACGACACACTGATATGGACAGTGATGGGATACGGGACAGAAGTATGGGGATGGAAGGAGAGGAGGGAGGTAGAAGGTATTCACGAGAGATATCTTAGATGGGTACTTGGAGTAAACTGGAGGACGCCGGGATATATGGTCAGAGACGAGCTAGAAAGAGAGAAGATAAGAAGTAGAGCAAGCAAGAGAGCATGGAAATTTGAAAGAAAATTGGAAGAAGGTAGAGGAGGAGAGATAGCGAGAAAGTGTCTGGAAGAAATGAAAGAGAGATGGAAGAGAGGAAAGGTAATAGGGAGATGGGAGCAGGAGAGAAAAGATTACTTGGAAGGAATCGGAGTAGAAATGGAAGGAGGAGAGGAGCTGGAGGAGGAGGAGTTGGAAAAGAAGGAGAAAGATAAGGAGAGACAAGAAAGGATGGAAAAGATCGTAGGATCGAAGTACAACAGATGGTATAAGAGCATAAGAAAGGACGGGATCCCGGACTATCTAAAGAAGGGATGGGAGGAAGCAAGATGGAGCAGGATTGCAAGATTTATGCCCGTATTCATAGTCCTTCCTTGAGGAATGAGGATTCCTTGTTCCTTATTCTACATTTCATAAACCTTCCTTGACCGAACAAGGAGTCTTATTGGCTCCCTTATCTCAAGGCAGGTCACGAGCTTCCTTGAGGCGGCGACTGCAACCTTATTATCAGAAGATTCGATAATATAACCTACAAAAGTGTCTGCATTTTACGGAGTACTGTCATTACGGAGTGCTACAGTATATATTGCAATTAAAATGGATAATGAATTTTTAAACGATTCAGATTCAGATGATGGATTTGAAGATGAAAATGTGGAAAATGATATTCGGTGGCGTTTGCCAAAAAGATATATTCGTGAGTGGGAAAATCCTATTGAGTTTTACGAAGATGGGCCTTTCAAAAAACGCTATAGATTCAGTAAAAAAGCTGTAATTGATATTCTGTTACCACTAGTAAACGAACAGCTACAGCGAAATGATAACCGCGGGCTGCCGATTTCTCCAATAATGCAACTTTTAATAACTTTGCGATTTTATGCAACAAGTAGCTTTCAAGTACGTATATAAATTTTGCCTTATACTTGTGAAATCTTTCTTATATTTTTGATGTACTTTTTATTCAGATTGTTAACGGAGATATTAGAGGAGTCAGTCAAGCATCGGTATCATGTATTGTTGCACGAGTATCAACAATTTTAGCATCTCATTTAAAACAGTACATAAACTTTTCAACACAACAGCGGCAAAGGCAAAATACTAATAGATTTTATGAGGTAGCGAATTTTCCACGTATAATAGGATGTATCGATTGCACTCATATACGTATTGCCAATCCTGGAGGAAATAATGGGGAAATATTTCGGAATCGAAAAGGATGGTTTTCGTTGAATGTGCAAGTATGTTGTTTAATTGCCATTTTTAGTAGAAAAGAAACCAGGACAAAGTGAATTAAAATATTTATTGTATGTAATTATAGGTTGTATGTGGGCCTCAAAGAGAAATTTTAGATATTGTTGTGAGACATCCTGGTTCAGCTCACGATGCTGTAATTTTTGATCGAAGTAGTGTTCGATGTCGTTTCGAATTGGGATATCTCGACGGAATTTTACTTGGAGATAGTGGATACGCATGTCGAAAATATTTACTGACTCCTGTATTGAGGCCTGATAACAATGCAGAAATTAGGTATAACAATGCACATAAGAAGACCAGAGTTATCATCGAACAACTATTCGGAGTTTGGAAGCGCCGCTTTCCATGCTTATATTATGGTTTAAGAACAAAACTAAGTACATCGGTTGCAATTATTTGTGCTACTGCTGTTTTGCATAATATATGTATTTACCATGGATTCGAGGAAATTGAACAAGAACATAATGAACAAGAACAGAATGAAGTATTCGAGGCTGTTTTCAATCGAGAAGAAGATGGCATTGGACTTACATATAGAAGAGCTTTTATACTAAGGCATTTTTCGTAGAATATATGTGTGTTATTTTGAAAATGTAAATGCTGTATAATCTGTAAAATAAAAAAATTTGTAAAACAAAAAGGTAGACATTTAACACTAATTAAATAACATTATTTAACACTTTAATGACACACAATTATATTACATAAAAATACTCTTTATTATTGGAAAATGTAATACAACTGCGTACAAAATTACTGTTATTAACAAAAAGCCATTGAAAGTAAAATAATAGGAGTGAATCTAAAAGATAAGGTTGAAGCTTGGGAAAGGGTTGCTGTGAAATATCGCATGCGAGGTTTACCACTTCGCACCAGCAAACAATTAAAAAAATTCTGGGATAATATGAAACAAAAGTTTATAATAATGAATGCAGATAAAATGGCTAAGCTAGCTGTTTACCTTATTACTCTGTTAACACATATTAATAAAACTATTTAATTCTATATCAACATATCTTTGAACACATTATGAAAGACAGATAGAAAAAGAACATATATAGCACCAAACATATTCTTTGGTATTCTTTGGTTTATATGACTTATACGATATACGTATAAAATCAATGTACATATATTATAATAAAATAGAATATATACGATCTTATAAGAAGCTTTCACAGCGGGTATTATCAACAAATATCTTAAATTATAGTGCCATGAGGACTGAGGATTCGGACTGCATTTGTACTTTCTCTTCAGTCATTGAAAGCTTGAGCAATGCGATTTTGACTTCCGTTTCAGCAACTTTCATTTTCATTGAATGAAGTTCCCGCTGCTGTTCGATTGCTTCGCGAAGCTTTATCAATCTCAATTCTTTTTCATCGTTTATATTTTGAAAATTTTTTTGAATTTTGGATGCTGGGATTTGGTTCTTTTTCATGCCACTCGTAGCAATTTTGTTTACATTGAACTTGGAAGTAGCACTACTACTACTACTGCACTTGGAATATTGGCCTGTTGAATTTTCTCCATGTTGAGCTACTTGTGGAGGAACATTTTCCCCATCACTTGCTATTGATATCGAATCTTCATCCTCGCTACTTATTAATTGCCTTTTTAAGTTACTTTTTATATGGTCTGAAAAGAGATAAGTACAAACGAATTAGATTGACAAACACCATATAAATTTAAAACATTATTATTTTATGAGATAAATAAATAAATAAAAATAAGAAATAAATACAAAAATATATC
>NW_020224707.1:0-6813 GCF_003070985.1 Temnothorax curvispinosus
CCCCAATAAAAAAATAAGGCACTTGTATATCGGTTCCGCTTAAGCAATTGGTTCCTTCTGGAATATCCAGCATCTCATTCGTCACATTCAAGTAGCTGTTCCCATAAATTCCCGCATCACTGTTCTTCCCCATTAACCCAATATCCACCAAAGTGAATTGATAATTGTGATCACACACAGCCAAAAGTACGATGCTGTATCGTATGTGATAATTAAAGTACAGCGTACCAGAATTAGGGGGGCATTGAGCATCGACATGTTTTCCATCAATTGCCCCCAAGCAATGTGGAAAATTCCATAATGTCCAAAAACCCTCAGCAATTTGTAAATATTCTTCTCTTGAAGGAGTTCGTTGATAGATAGGACCAAGAAGTCTTTCAAATACGTCACACGTCTCTTTAATTATTTTATGTACTGTTAGGGCCACTTCGACCAACGTCGATTAACTTTAATCGACGATTAACTCAATCACCAGTGTCGCCAACAACAAGATATTTGTCGCTGTGTATGTCGTTCTTAACCAATCTTTTCAAATATTATACTACTTCTCTTTAATTTGAATAAAAATGTTTCGATTTTTATTTAAAATATCTACGAAAACGTGTTTATGTAACATATGGATAGAATTATTAATTTTTTATTATTTGATGAATACGAGGGTTATGATCTTCCAGTAAGAAGGAATCGACGAAAAATACATATAATCAGGCCACGTATAAATTATTTAGAAATTTTTGTCATTTTAAAAAAAAGATTTGCAATATCAAAGGAAAACTTTAACATGATATTAGAAAAAATTTATGTTGAATTACAACATAAAACTAATCGGTATGTATAAATATTTAATACAACGATTTAAAATTGTTACCATAAATTGTTAAAATAATGGTAATAATTGTTAAAATAATTACCATATTAAAATAAACTAATAAACTGACAGCTAGAATACATATATATGCATTCCCATAGTATGTATAAAATTTTTTAATGTTTTATTTTTTTATAATAATGTTGTTGGCGACACTGCTGATTGAGTTAATCGTCGATTAAAGTTAATCGGCGTTGGTCGAAGTGGCCCTTAATAAACCAACACGATAGGCAAAAGCAACTGCTGGAACTTTGTCTCCAATCAGAAATCTGTAACATCATTATCAATATTATAATATTAATTGCCAAACTGTTTTTACACATATGTATTGTTAGACTACGAGTAATCCGAACATATACCGCAATGTAAAAGCAACTCTTTGCTCTGGTTCAAGTGCCCGTGGACTTCGTTTCATTAAACTTGGATTAACAATGTCCATCAAGTGCTGGAATGTTGGCAGTGTCATACGTGTATACTTGTGGAACATTTGCTCATCTGTTTTCATCTCCTGAAAAAAATTGTAAAACGCTCTTTGCTGTCTTCTCCTTGTGTTAATTGGTCGTACCCAGACACGCCGACGGCGCGGCGGCGACGATGACGTTCACGGTTTCTACGACGTTGCACCAAAAGTGCTCCCATGTTGACCAGAGCAATTAACAACAAATCGAAATCATCCATTTCTGTAAAAAGACAAATGTAATTCAATCTAATGCAGTCTTCTCGAATTAAAATCACATTCAGAATTGTATGAATTAATTGCAAAAACGTTAAAGAATGGCCAAACAGCGCAAACATCAAATATCAAAATAAGTGAAAAATATTCAATGATACATACAAATAATAAAGTATTATTCGAGAAAATTAACCAAATCAAGAAAATGTTTTAATAATGAATTTTTACACCTAAACTGTATATGAAACTTACCGAAAATTATGAGATGCGTTTATTTTGCAATAAATTACAATTTCTGGTGATCGCCTCGGACTCGACGACGTCTCGCTATCCGTCTTCGGATCTTGCGCCGATTTAGCTTTCGACGCGTCTTGATTCGAGTTTGCTTGCGTCTTGTTAGTCGCGGAGCTCTGAGCCTTCAAAGTAGAAAGCAATTTGGATACTTCGGCACACAAAATCAAATTAACCTCAAAACACTATGTTTACGAAACTGAGACAATTCACACTAATAATTATATACGGTCACTGTCAGTTTGTAATTTCATTACGTTGATACTTAAATAATGAGAATACTTACGTGTTAATCAATATAAATCCGTTCTTTGTTCTTGATCACTTTTCTAGAAGGACCGACTACAAGGAGAATGTATGTGCTTATGCCCGTGGCTATGCATTATGTATTTTTATGTAGATTGAAAATCCAGAAGCCATGGGTAGAATACAGAAACCATAGCGCATGCGCTATGATATCTGCCATTCTGCTATAGGCAGATAAAGTAATACCACAGCGCATGCGCTATGGCTTCTGCATTCTGCCTATGGCTCCTGTAATTTTATGTGCTTCCACCTTTACACGATATTTTTAATTATTCCTCGCTTTGACTAATATGGGTATGATATAAGCTCTAACGTCATCAAAATTCACAAAAATATTTTATGAATACTTAGAATCGATGAATTTGAAGATTTTCTCTTCATCTCTCAACTGACTAGAGAGTACCTGTAGAACCTCCTTAAATGACTATACGATTAAGCATATTTATTATTTTTAAAATACGTATTAAATTTTTTAAATAATTTTAATGTTTTTTTCCAATCTCGCGACATTTTAATTCATAAAATATTTGAAAGTAGTCGACAACTAATTATTGATATCGGTAAAAATTTTTTTGTACCACAGGCGTTAAAAGATATAAATAATATTATTTTAGATAATCACATAAAAGATGTCAATAATATATATGTAGGACCTGAATGCGAAAGCCTTTTACAGACATTACCTTTAGAATGCGCGCAAGGAATTAAAAGAGATTGTTTAAATTTTTATGAAACTTCACTTCGCGAAATGTTGAAACGTTTACCATATAATGTTATTTTTGAACAATTAATGTTTTTACAGCCAAAAATTGCACTTTACTATGGAGGTAGAACAAAAATTATAGATTTGACTTTACTTGCAACGCGTATAGGATGTATTGATATTGAAAAATTAAATTTTGAATGGAAAAATCTACCTTCTATTTATAATGATGTTCAGAAAGCTCAGTTGGAACTTTTAGAAATTAGATATGTGGAAACAAATATTTGAATTTGAAGATATTAGCAGGGGAAAAATGTTTCCAAATTTAGAATTATTAGTTCATTCAGTTCTTTCTTTTCCCCATTCAAATGCCGAAGCCAAACGCGTTTTTTCCATAGTTACAGATGTAAAAACTAAGAAAAGAAATCGATTAGCAAATAATACTAAAGAATAAGAGGATAAAGAACTTTACTTTATATACCCCAAAGAGCCTTAAAGGGCATTTTGAAGGGACGTACCCTTGGAACCGGTGGCTGAAGTCACCGTTCCAAGGTCGGATCCTTCACGCCAACAGACACCGTGCGAGCCGATGGACCAGACGGAGGTGATCCCGAGGAATCCGAGCGCCGTACGACCAAACGAGGAGGTCGACCAATCAATGGGGTTGACCGAGGCCGAGGTACAATTGTTCATGGCTAATAACGACGCCGAGCAATTGGACCTGTTCCAGACAATACCGGAGGCCATCGAGGAAGAGATTGTGGCACAGTGCGGGAACAGCCCGCTGGACCGCTGGACATACAGCCGAGCCAATCGAGGGACGAGGAGAGCATCGACGAGCAGCCCGACCAAACGGAGGCGCCGGAGATAGCGGCGGGTGCGGCGACAGCCCCGTAGGAGAGATCCCGACCTGATTGCGCGACACCGTCCATTTTTGGATTAAACGGCCAATTAGGGAGCCGCAGTCGATACACCACGTGTGTAGACAGTCTTTTAAGTTTTTATTATTTTGTTCACGATTTTAAAGTCTAGTACGTCCAAGAACGAAGTTTTTATTTTATTTGTCGAGATTGAACTATTTAGAAAGGTTTACGCGAATTGCGCGACGACTGACCCAACAGGTCTTATTTTATATTAATTTTACACTTATTTTCGCGATAACGCATGTAACGACCAATTAGGAGCGTCGGTGATTGAATATAATATATTTTACACAAGATAAGCAAAAGCAAACACCTGAAAACCCTTTCAACCAATCCCACGTATCCTCGAGTGAATTATCATTAGAAGCAAAAGACAGAGCCATCGCGAGAGCCAATCACAGGCCATGGACTCTGATAAATTCAGAATATTAGTTCTTGCATTCATTTTCATACTTTTTGCGATTTCTATCGTATGCATATTACTTTTAGCTTATTCGCATTCAGCGGGAGCACACCAACCATATTATCTAACGTAGAGTCAGTAGAGTCAGCGAGATGCGGCTTAAGGAGTACCCAGTGGTCACTCTGATCATATTCATACCTTTGATTATCAGTTTTCCAGAAATTCATACAGTTAGCATGATATTTACTCTATATACCTTATACATCTTATTGTTAAGCCTCGAGATCGATCCTAGATTGATTCCCGACGAGCGATGAACCAATCACGTCAGATTAAGCGTGTATTGCGTCCGAGAACCAATAGCGTCCGTTCTATATACTTCAGTTTTAATTATGCATGTTTCACAAGTTAATTGCAGTTTTGACACAATGTCGAGTAGCGACAGCCAATGGGGCGAAGCCCTGATAGTTTTATATCGATTCGTCGAGTTTTACTTTAATTTACCTTATTCACAGACCTTGTTGTCGACGAGAGCCAATAGGAGCGAATCCTGGCCAATTTCACGTTATTTAATTCATTTCGAAGTTTTCTAAGGCCTTCAGCCTATCGGAGCGCACTAAGCGACTCTGCCGAACGAACGCGGCGATCCGACCAATGAGAGACGAGCACGGCTCGAAGTAGCGAGATTCGCATTGTAACGCGTTTAAACGTTCTATTACGATGACTTTTATGTTTTCCCTGTCGAAACTGTTAAGAATTATTATTATTTTATTATTTTATTGTATGCGATACGCATCTTATATACTTACCGTCGGAATACTTACCGATGACGATTTCCCGTCCAATGATTGGGCGAGACGATCCCACGAAGTCCGGTACCTGAAAGAAAAGAAGAATTAATCGATGTATTGATTCTAGTACGTGTTACTTACCTGCGTAATGTCGGATCGTCTAAACGACCTAGATTGGTCACTCGGAACCGTTCCGAGTGACTAGCCCGCGAACACGCACTATGTGCTGTTGCGACGGCTGGCATTGGTTGACGCAATGCGGAGACCGCAGCGAGAGCTCATGTCCGCCGTCCAATCGGGATTCAGCATCGTGATTGAGCTGAGCCAATAAACCGGCTCAGTTAGTTGCCAATTGGTCAACGACACTCAGTGGATTGTGTCACCCGTAATACAGCGACGCGATTGGCCGAGAGCGAGGAGACGCGCGAAATGCACGAGACTCGCGCCAAAAATAGAGGCGTTGCGCCGGCGCGAGCAGCCATAGTGGGAGAGCGAGACCCGTTCCTCCTGGACAGTCCATCGTTGGCACTCGAAGCGGCAACTCGTGCTCGGTTCCGCGTAAATCATTCGAACCCGATCGACTTATCCCGTTGTCCGCTAGCGACATTAGCGTGATTATTGCAGTTTATTCGTGTTTGCGCGATAACGGGAGTTAATTGTGCGACACGCGAACGACCCAGAGAGTCGATACAAGCTCAATATCGTCGGTACCGTTGAGAACGTGTCCGCGATCGTAGCACATGCTGTAAACCAAGGATATATTAAATTGTTATTTGTTTATAATAAACAAAGACTCTTTATTCGCGACCCCGGTGAAAATCCTGTCCGAACATCCGTGATTTACGTGCGCTTAACCAGGGCGTGGCCGACGGCCTTGAACACGTCCGCGACGTAGAACAGCGGCAGCCGTTACGCTGGAAGGAAGGAAGGGGCAACGCATTGCATCAGGGTTTCTGTATTCATCCAAAAAATACAGTGGCGACCGTAATTACAGCCCAAGTAGTAAGTGGCTATTTTATTCAATTTCAACAGCGTCAATCGTTGATCCGGTCACACCCTAACCTCCAATTCATCCACTACCTTACTGTTTCCTCCTTTGGACCAACAGTTTAACGTCTCTTCCGAAAGACGGAGCCCAGTTTTCTCCACATCTTGCACGGAGGGGCGCGGTTTTTTCGGAAAAAAACTTTTTCATGATTCATGGCTCTAGTGGACTCGAACCTGGTTCCTCAGATTACGAGTCTGGCGCTCTACCACTAGACCACACCGCCGCCGAGCAAATAATACTATTTTTGCCATTTGTAATATTCGATCTTGTTTCCAGGCTAAAGGCATTAATTGTACTACTTTTGAAGTAGAATACGAACACCTTAAATTATATTCATGGAAAAATTTAAATGCATCCGGTAGTTCATAAAAATAATTTTTTTATTTAATTATATTTTTATTGAATTTTTTTTTATAAATCGCATTGTGCTGATGTCTGGTCGGTGCATGCTAGAAAACGATATGTGATATATTGTTTTAATAATTTGTTTTAATAAATGTTTAACTTTTTTTAGTTTTATCTCATCACGCACGCATACACAACGTGCGTCGGAAATGTTCCTGATGGACATAACATTCGTTAATTTTATTTTTTCTTAATAGAAATGTAATTTTGTTTTAGTTTGTTTCAGTTTTTTAAGTTTTCACGATTTTCTAGATTACAGCATGTGATATTTATTAAATGACAAAATATATGTATTATGAATGTGATACTAGATTATTAGAGTATTAGGTTAGTAATACAATTTGTGATAACAGAATATAAACAAACAAATAACTTCCTTCGCCAGTGGATAAATTCAAAATA
>NW_020224708.1:0-4158 GCF_003070985.1 Temnothorax curvispinosus
TTCTATCTGGGACTTCGCAGCATATATGCCTGAACCTGAGGACGTGGGCGACGCGGTCACCCGAAACTCGGATAGTGGGAGGTTAGTAAGAAGTACGCACCGCGCTCGGCCACCTTTACTTCCATAGAGATATAAGATATATGTCTCTATATTTACTACAGACTGGCCATCTGGAATAAATACGTGACTCGATAAGTATGTGCACGTTTGCGCTTGGTGAGCAACGTTTCTTATTGGTGCTGCCATTTTGCGTGTGCGCACCAATCACACGGAACCCTCGAATGGTCAGTTTCTAGTAAAGAGTTTCTACTCTAGCCGACTCTAGGCCAATTTTGTATAGTAGACGAGAGCGTCCCCCACTAACCTCTCACTATCCAGTGACCAGTATTTGAATTCGAGTTTCGGGTTCGCGTGAGTTGCCCGGGTCCCGGGTCAATGCTTAATTTTTGCTGATTCCAGGGGGGGCAAATGCCCCGTCTTGCCCCCCCCCCCCTGTGGACGCCCTTGGTCGTTACATCCATATAATGTTCCTAAAGAGTTCTACAATGAGTTGCAAATGCCTTGTCGCCAGTCGCAAACGTCAGTCGTGATACGGTGATGTGATTCGTTAATTATGTTATTAACAATTAGCGATAAGACATTTGCAACTTATTGTAGAACCTCCTTACATGAAGTATGCTGTGTGTACAGTATACAAATATACAGCTTTTTAGTGTTGCATGGGAAAAATGCATAGTAGATTAAAAAATGTATTTTTATAATAATATATATTTATAAATATATTTATTTTGTCACAAATAACGTAATAACAATTATATGCAAATTATATGTAAATACATGTGTTTGTATATGTGCAGTAACTGTGAATATAGATAATGAAGATATTAACATCAAAAAAGAAGAAGGATTAGCAACGTTGGAAGCCGTCGATTTCTTCAATAATCTTTTTGATTCTGTGAATGGAGATGCCAAAAATGACAACAGCAATGAACTGCGACGTCCAGTAACCGAAAACAGTAAACATCACGAGTTCTGGGTGAGTGCGAAAAATAAATTACATAATATGGTATATGTAGAAAAAGTGTCACATAAAATTATTACATCAATACCGTCTTTAAAAAACTGGTTATTTACGGTTAATGGTTTTGAAAAACTTAATGCAGGATGTGTGGAAAGGAAGAGGAAACATGGGAACATGTATGGGAGAAATGTACGAGATGGGTGGAATGGGAAGGAGAGGGGTGGCAGGATGTGGCAGAGAGATTACTAGGAGAAAAGGGAGAGGGAGAAGAATGGATGAAAGCAATAGAGGAAAGGAGACGAGATGGAGGAGGGAGGATAATGAGAAAGGAAGAAGGACAAGCCAACAACTCAACGAAAGAGGATCAAGGAGGGCGAGACAACGAAAAGGATCGAAGAAGAATATGTTTATAATAAATTATATGTATTTTAATTGTAGGTAAATTGTTGTAAACTGGATGTACAGGGTTGGGTACGTCCCGAAAAAACGCCCTTTTAGACCCCTTGGGGTAATAAAGTATCTTATCTAATCTAATCTAAATGGTTTTGAAAAACTTTGGAAAGTACTTCATGATCAATATAATTTTCATAAATTAAATACGCGTTATTGTAATCAAGATCCGTTGGAAAATTTTTTTGGACAAATTAGAAGCCATGCTATACGTAATGTTAATCCGACACCTAAACAATTTCAAGAGTCATTTCTCACTTTATTAGTTAATAACATGAAATCAGTTTCCTTAACACGTGGTAATTGCGAAGTATCTGATAGTGAAATATTATCTACATTAGAAAAATATTTACAAGAAAAACATAATATTTGTAATACATTTGAAAATAAAGAATCAGAATTAATTTCAAATATAAATGTATGCGATGACTCTATTATTGCATCGTCATTAGATAATCGGGAAGAAATTATACGATTAATTTTGAAAGAAGTTAACTTTTGTACCGAATGTGAATATGATTTAAGAACTAGTGAATTTCCAGTTTATATAAGACAAGTAATATGTTTAGTTAATAAGTTATTAAGAACGAGAAGTCATCAACGAAATATTTTGCAAATTATATTAAATTATTTGGAAACATGTACTTTAAATACAGATTGGCACGCATGTATTGAACATTATAATGATATATCAAAAATTGCAATGCGTATAATTACATTGAAAACTATTGTATTGTGGTGTGATAAGAAGAATAGATTATTAAATAATTTTGATATCGAAATTGTACAACGCGATGTTCTAAATGATATATTGGAAAGTAGGCGAATGCGTACAAATAATAAAAATAATACAAATAATAAAAATAATAAAAATAATAAAAATATATAAAAGTTCATTTTAAAAATGTTAAAAATTTGTGAAACAAAAACAATGTATCACTTAATAATTATTATTGTATAGTGTGAGCGAGTATGAGTAGTTTAATTTAACATAGGTAGGTCCTTCTATTCCGATCAATTATCTACCTGAAGAAGTCATGTTTTCCCTACAGGAAGGCATGCCTTCAGGTTGTGGGTGGCTAGGGGTGGAGATAAGATCGAAAGAAAGATGTGACGTTTTAGCGAAAGCAAAATGGTAGCATCTGAGAAGAAATGTAGTGGAATGAATGAAGAATATAGAGTGTTTAATATTTATGTGTGTATATGCATGTATTCATTTTGTATTTTATTGTATTTGCGTTTTATATGTATTATTCATAGTGTTTATTTCATTGTATATTTCAATTGTAATGTATGAATCTGTGTGTGCTTGTGTATAAGTGATGTGTGGGACACATATGTGTATTGCACCACCTTTTTTAACCACACCGGATATTTAATATTTCTTGATATTTTGATATCCGACAGTCCGCAGTCTGTTTAAAGTGGGACGGAAAAATGTAATGCATTGCATGTATGTATTTATAGAAAAAAATATGTTTAAAATATCAATATATATAGGTAAAATAATAATGAAATAATATTAGTTATTAATTACATTTGCATTAAATTTTATATATATTATAAAAATGTATATGAAATATGTATATATGTTTTATATATGAAATTTTAAATAAAATATATTAATGTACGTATATTTAATATTTAATATAATACAATTTATTTTAGTGAAAATTTAAAGTAACACATGTATTATTAATATTAATAATTTATATTACTTGTTTTAAATAATTTTAGTATTATACATATTTAATATTTATGTATATTACTTTAAATTATTTTTTATTTTAACAATTTAATAATATTATATATAATTAATTACAACTTAAGGTAATACTTACTTGCTATAAGGTATATGCACGCGTATATACAGTTTAAAGTACCGCCAATTCCCCCACTACTTATTTTAGTTCATATCTCTGGGTGCATGTCATAGACGGCGCTGAAAGTGTCCCCCACTTTTCCAAGAGGGGAGTTTGGACCCCCTGGTAGCATGCTGGTCGGTCTGCACAGCGGCATCACTGGAGAGCGGGGCGGTTACCGTCGAGAAATTTGCGACGAATCGCCGGTACCAGGAGGCCATGCCCAAGAACTGTCGTACCTTGCGTACGGTGGTCGGAGCCGGCCATCAGGCCACGGCGCTCACCTTATCCGGGTCGGTGCGGAGGCCACAGCGGTCCACGATGTGGCCCAAGTAGCGGAGTTGGTCCCGGCAGAAATGGCACTTTTCCGGATTTAGGCGGAGTTTCGCTTCTCGGAGGCGGCGGAACACTTCGCTTAGTAGCCGGAGGTGTTCTTCAAAGGTGCGGCTGACTACGATAATGTCGTCCAGGTAGACAAGGACATGTGGCGCTAGGTCCGGCCCCAGTAATTCGTCGAGTAGTCTTTGGAAGGTAGCTGGTGCGGAGTGTAGGCCGAAGGGCATTACCCGGAATTGCATGAGGCCTTTCCCTGGGACCGTAAAGGCGGTGACTGGCCGGCTATCGGGCGCCAACGGTATCTGCCAGTACCCATTCTTCAGATCTAGCGTCGATAGATATCGGGCTCCCCGCAGTTTATCCAAAATGGCCTGCACTTGTGGCAGGGGGTATGCGTCTTTTTCCGTGACTTCGTTTACTTGCCGGAAGTCGATACAGAACCGATACGACCCGTCTTTCTTCCGGACCAACACGATAGGCGAGCTTCAA
>NW_020224708.1:4168-5689 GCF_003070985.1 Temnothorax curvispinosus
TCGATGTTTCGACACTGGTTTTGTGTCCTTATCAAGAGATTTCTATATTGTTCGCAAATTGCATTAGCCACCCACAAAGAACTTTGTCGAAACGTCGAGTTAACGTAAGAATAAATGTCAGTTTGGTTAAAAATACAACCTGTGTTAATTTTTCACTGACAAAGCAAAGAATTTTGGAAAATTTTTACAGAAATTAGATAGGAGATTAGAGAAAGTAGAGTTAGATAATTCCATATTAGAATGTGAGGTATGTATAATGGCAAAAATGGAAAAACTGCCATTTAGAGAAACAAGAACTAAAGCACAAAGACCACTTTAAGTCATACACACGGATATTATGGGTCCGATAAAACCGACCTCATATCTAGGACAAAAGAGATTTATTATTGTGTTCATAGATGATCATTCTAGATTGGCGAAAGCATACTCGTTAAAGACGAAAGACGAATCTGGAGAGGCTTTAGAGAAATACTTCATACATGCCAGAAATTTACTAGGAAAAGAAGAAAAACTATGCTACGTAAAGTCAGATCAAGGCAAGGAGTTCACGGGAGGTGCGTTTAGAGAAGCACTGGAAAGAGAAAAAATAGAAAACATATTTGCGCCACCGTATACTCCAGAGCATAACGAAGTAGCCGAAAGGTTCAATCGAACATTACAAGAGAGAATAAGAATATTTATGTTTGACTCCGGATTACCGAAAAGTATGTGGGAGCTAGCAGTTGACGCTGCTGTGCATGCGTACAACAGATCTCCACACAAAACTATAGAGTATGAAATTCCATTGAAGAAATTTTCACTAGAGACAACCAGTCACTTAGAACAGCTTAAGAAATTTGGATGCATTGGGTATGCAAAAGTACCGAAGCCCACATCAAAATTTGATAAAAGAGCAATTAGAGGAATATTAGTTGGATACACTAATACTAGAGAAAAGAAAAAGAGGTAGACCAAGAAAACAAGCAATACAGTTAGATGAACAAAAACGAAAGAGTGTGCAAAGAGGGAGTAACGCTCCAATGACTAGAAGTAAAACTAAGAGGAAAAGTGAATTATCAAAGAATATTAGAGACAATCAAGTGCAAAAAAATGAATGCGTGGTCGCCACGCGCGTTAGAAGTGAAACTTCTGAAGGTAAGGCTTTGCCATAACTTTTCTGAAATTAATACAAAAACAATGCAACGGAATTAGTCACTCTAAGCCGCCCGCAACTCGAAAATATAGTGTTACACGCAGTTCTCACTATATCCGTCTCGCCAGTGCCGTACGCCTGATCGAATTTTCGTGACGCGTTTTCGAGTCGCAAAATCGAATTTACTTACCGATCCAAAAGGAGTTTCACTTTGTACGCCTGTTGGTCGAATTTTCGTGACACTATTTCGTGACGTTTTTTTGTGTCGCACAATCGAACTTATTACCGTACCAATTAAAGAAGTTTCATTTCGTACGCCAATTGGTCGAAAATTTTCGTTATACTTTTCGTGTCGCATAATCGAACTTACTACCGTGCCAGAAGAAGAA
>NW_020224708.1:5699-7774 GCF_003070985.1 Temnothorax curvispinosus
ACTTTTCGTGTCGCATAATCGAACTTACTACCGTGCCAGAAGAAGAACCGTCTCGCCAACGCCGTACGCCTATTGGTCAAATTTTTGTTACTATTTTCGTGTCGCACAATCGAACTTACTACCGTACCAAAGAAGTCTCACTTTCGTTACACTTTTTCGTGTCGCGAATCGAACTCACTACCGTGCCTAAAGAAGTTTCACTTAAAAAACGATAAAGGATATTAGCTTCGCTAATTATAGTTTCGTAGAAACAAATAAGTGCCAGACAATAGAGTATGAAGATGAATTATATCAATGTCTTGTGGCATCGTTGAATAGAGAGCCCGTCACTTATGAAGAAGCTATGTCAAGTAACAAAAGAGAGAATTGGAAAATTGCAGTCAAAGAAGAACTTGAATCTATGTATGCTAATCAAGTGTGGGAACTTGTCGATAAACCATTAGAGAAATTAGATGGAAAACGACCCAACATAATAAAATCAAAATGGGTATTTAAAAGAAAATTAGAGGCAAATGGATCTACCAGATTCAAAGCAAGACTTGTGATTAGATGTTGTAAAGATAGAAACGTGAATGATCTAAAAGAGACATATGCACCCGTTCCAAGACTGTCACTGGTTAGATCTATATTGGCAATAATAAATAAGTATAACTTAACGCTTGCCAGCTAGATGTTAAGACTGCGTTTTATAATGGAGTTCTAGAAGAAGAAATATATATGGAGATTCCAGAGGGAGTGAAAGTAGATGAAAACACCAAGAAGACCAAGGTGTGTAAATTAAATAGAGCTTTATATGGATTAAAGATAAGTCCAAAAAGATGGAATAAGAGATTTTCAGAAGAGGCTAAGAAACTTGGATTAGAGAATGACTTACATGAGCCATGCCTGTTCACATGGAGGAAAGAAAGAAAAATGGTAGTAATACTGCTTTATGTGGATGACATGCAAATTAGATGAAACATTTGAGACTAAGAATCTTGGAGAACCAAAGAGCTTTTTAGGAATCATAATAGAGAGAAATAAAGAAGACAAATATATGAGTATTCATCAAGCACGATATACAGAAAGTGTGCTGAAAAAGTTCCATATGGAGGAATGTAAACCGCAAAGTACTCCTATGGTCACTAGACAGGTAAGCAATAAAAATAAAAGGAGCAGATTAGAAGAATCGAACAATGAAGATGTGATCCAAAAAGAAGAAATCAAAAGAGTGCCTTATAGAGAAGCTATTGGAAGTTTGACGTATCTAGCAAACGCTACAAGACCTGATTATAGTCTTTGCAGTAAACTACTTGGCAAGAAAACAATTAGAGCCTACAGAAGAAGATTGGCAAGATGTGAAAAGAGTATTTAGATATCTGAAAGGAACGGTAAATAGAGAACTGATATTTAGAGAACAAACGAACTAGAAGCATTGACAGATGCAAGTTTCAGGGATTGTACTGATTCTACATCTACTGGAGGATATATTATCAAGCTATTTGGAGAAGTGATAGCATGGAGAAGTCATAAACAGACTTATGTCACACTCTCTACATGTCAAGCGGAATATTTAGCAATGAGTGAGGCATGTCAAGAAGTGATTTCACTGGACAAGTCACTCAGACATGTTGTTGGAGAAACATTCTTTCCGTCAGTAATATGGTGTGATAATAAAGCTGCAGGAAACTGCATTAAGAAAGATGGAAGTCACAAACTTAAGATGTTTGATGATGAACTAGAGGAAATAAAGAGAACCTTAAAAGAAAGAAAAGATACTGGAAACCGAAAGCACATGGCAGATACTCATAGAGATTTTGTCAAACAATGTGTAGAGTGTAGATCAAGGGAAAGTAGAAGATAATGGATAGAAACTAGAGAAAACTTAACTAATATCATGACTAAACCGTTACCTTTGGAAGCATTCGCATATCTTAGAGATAATATAGCGAATTTAGAGTTTAAAAACAATACTTACTCGGAACTAATATTTTGCCATTTTTCAGATAAGAAAAAGACTTAGAGGACCCGAGCCCACTACCCGCACAAAGGGAGGGAGTGTTGGAAAGATGCTTTGTGCGAGTAGAGCACTTGCG
>NW_020224709.1:0-6363 GCF_003070985.1 Temnothorax curvispinosus
TTATATTTATTTTGAGCTTTAATACTGCATATCTCGAAAACTAAAGCTCAAAATAAATATAATATAAATCTTTACTTTTTTAAATTGGTAATTATGCATAAAAGGGACACCCTCACTCAGGAAGGTGACGTTGACAATATACACTTTTCACGCAAACCGAGGTTCACCCCATCTCCCTTCTGCTTTCGGGGGAGGTGCGGTAGTTCCTCCCTCGCTTACGTGTGTACTGTTTATACACACACAATTGAAGTATTATTTAAAAATTTATATTAACTTTCTAAGCATGAAAAGTTCATGCATACACTTTTCACGTGAACCGAGGTTCACCCCCACCTTCCTCCTGCTTTCGGGGGAGGTGCGGTTGCCCCTCCCCCGCTTACGTGTGTACTGTGTACTGTTTATACACACAATTGAAGTATTATTTAAATTTACATTATATTTAATTTGAGCTTTAATACTGCATATCTCGAAAACTAAAGCAGTTAGTCCTATAAAACCTATATAATTTTTTTGTTCAGCGTAAAAAATACTACCAGAAACCACAGTCAAATCAAGAGGCCCTAGTTATCGTGTTCGTGCCCTTTTTTCGTCTATAATCATTACTATAAAAATGACTGTCTCTTGTATATATAAATGCAATCGAAATACATACAGGGTGGCGAAGGAAGAAGAGCAGGAAGAAGAGCAGGATGACACACAACTCGCATAAGATCCTTCACTATAATGCAAGGCCATAGCCATAGCAATCATAATGAAAATGGTGAAAATAACGAACTTCATCTTGCCAATATTTTCTGTAATTATTTCTTATATATAATATCTACAACGGACATGCGATACAATAATTTGATAATATTGCTATAAAAATCACCATAATAAATTTAAATATATGTTTTAAATGACGAAACTAATAAAATAAGAAATATTTTATTATTAACACAATACAGATAGTTTTATAGAAATAGTTGATTATTAATTACGACTCTCAGCCTTTATTTTTAAAAAATTTGATGAATTTAAGAACTTACCTATTAAGAATTGTTCTTGGAAAGTGAGTTGGTTACACAAATCGTACGATGTGATCGTAACTGACGAATTTTTTATCTTTGAAGAGTATTTATAGTTTGTATCGCACTTATGTGTAAAGCGAAAATATCGGAAATGTACTCCTTACGTCATCTGCTATATGAAAGAAAATATTTGTTTTCAAAGACGCAGACTGCGTTATTCTTTGACAGATGTACTGCTCCAGTCAAACTCCCCGCCTGGCAGTGTCCTCGAATCAGATCACGTGGGAGTATTTACGGCGATCGGCCGCGAGGCCTAACGCCACTCTGACACGCTTGGCTCTAGAATTGCACCGTGACCGCCGAGGCATGAAGCCCTCGGGGCACGCGCTCCGCCTAACCGAGTAAGTAAGGAAACGATGAAAGTAGTGGTATTTCATCGGCGATGTTGCCATCTCTCCCTTATGCTACACCTCTCATGTTTCCTTACAGTGCCAGACTAGAGTCAAGCTCAACAGGGTCTTCTTTCCCCGCTAATTTTTCCAAGCCCGTTCCCTTGGCAGTGGTTGGCACAAAATTCTCGTCTTCTTAATCCAAATTATCAATTACAACCGTAAGAAGTACATTTATTGCAGTTCCGTATTTGCAGATCGGAGTATTTTGCATTTTGTGTACCTACGTTAGAATCTTTTGCAATATTCAGTATATTAAATAGGATTAAATTACATAATATAATAATCAAACGCAATTGTATAAATAATTTTGTCACATTATTACAATTCTATTTCATTATTAAACAACTGCATTAAAAAAATTGTATCAACTATAAAAGATTTTTATTGTAAATAAATCTCTTATAGTGGATTTATTAAAAGAATTTATCAGAGGATTTGTTAGAGAAATTTAGGATGATCAGAATATAGAGATTAACTATTATAATTGTGAAAAAGTTTTTGTTAAAAGAGTAAAAGTTATTATTTTTAAAATACAATAATTTCTAATAATAAATGTTTAATAACACCGCTTTTTAATACCGTTTTTAATACCGTTTCAAATTTAATTGTCTTTTGATTCTAATCAAATATCGCCGCTGGCTATTCAAGATAAGATGAATTATTGCTAAATATTTTAAGCAAACATACATTATTCAATTGCAACAGTTGCATATTCCAGCGGAAACTAAAAAGGAAATTTATCTCGCAGCAAATTACAGTCACCATATTATATAATTTAAGTAACAAGACTAAAAACATTGTAATTTAATATTATTACATATATTTTTATTTATTTATTACATGGGTTGATTATCGTGGTTGTTTATTTTATAATTTACGTCATATATATGTATACTTGTTTCTAATATGAAATACCAGAGTACGTTCTTATTTTTATAAAAATATCATATGAAATGAATTATTTTTGCTGTTCAACAAATCGACTTCAATTTGGTTGATAATGTGAAGAAGGGTTCTTAGTCATTGAGACATAAAGAGTATATTGCTGGGTAATGACTAAACAAGTGTATATTTCCAATTATTGTGTACATTTTTACATATTTTTAAATCAATCAAGATTAAATCAGTTCTACGCAACAAAGTCCAGGTCGAGCTATCATTTATGATTATTGGGCAGGGGCAGGTTCATTTTGTGTGTGTGTGTGTGTGTTTGTGTTTGTGTCTTGTGGCCATTCTTCTACTCCTGCGTCTGCTGGGCCTCCGGGTCCTCTGGTCCGGATGGTGCAAACATGAGCCCATCGATTACAGATATATTGCCGGCAACAATCAGCGTCCCTGTGGCACTGAAAAAGATTACGCGAGATTATTATCTTGCACGATGTCTTTCGTATTACATAACTTAATTATTTAAACTTAAGCTCAATGCACTTTCGTCACTTCTGACTTAATCCGTATTATCCACACATTTATAAAATTGTTCCCTGTAATCAACACTCAAATCTTGTCATTACTCACTACTTAAAATATTCAAAATGTGACACTTTATACAGCAATATATTTTACTCTTTTTTTATTCTGCTTAATTGTGTATAACTTGAAGGAAAGAGACGAAACGTGTTTCTTACATACAGAAAACATGTTTAATACACCGGATTAAAATATTATGTATATGTATATATATATATACATATGTATATACATATACATAAATATATAATATATAAATAACAATCAAGTATAAAAATCTCACTACATTTGTTAAATTTTCAATTTATGTTATGTCTATAAATTTCATATAGAATCCATCATATTTTTAAAAAGTATACTATTAAGTTATGTTAATTAATTTAATGGTTTTCACGAAACAAATATATGAATTAATAAAAAAATGTGGAGATACACACATATTACAGTTTAAAACATAATATCATGCAATGGTACTTACGCTTTGCCCGGGTAGTCTGCAGTAGTCCGCAATGACCAAAGTCATTGCGAGAAGCGTAAAGCAAAGAAGCACGATGAATTTTCCCATTTTTGATTAATTGCTTGAGAAATTTCCTGTTTTATAAAGTATATGGAGAATTATGGAGAAAGTAGAAAAATACTTTTAAACTATATAGAAATGAAGCTTTCGTATCCTCACTTGTAGTCAGCTCAGTGAAATTCAAACTGAATCAATTCGGTGATCGGTCAGCTTATATACAAAATCATTGGTGAGTATAGAAATATAGAATGAGTAGAAATATAGAAATATAATCTCTTTAAGTATGTGGGTGTGTAGTGCACCTTGAAAGTTTTTATAAGTCTACATTTGTTTATGCCCGTCGCTGATATCTATTATCGTTTATCAGGCTTCATCAATTACGCAAATCATAGTCAACACATTACGTAAAGATCTATGTTCGTAGATCTTGAAAAAAAGTGGGAAAAATTATAAACCTCCCCGCAGAAACAATATCACGATAACGAAAACTTTCCTCATGATAGCATCGCGGTGTATAATTGCGTCGTTTCTTCATTTATCCGTATATTCGATATCGTGACAACCAGCCACAGCGTGGTTTTTTCTAAAACTTAACAATATTATACAGATAAAAAAACCTGCGAAATACTTTCTAAATTTAAATATATAGATATTAAAAGCGGTTAATTTTAAAACTAAAAATATATTAAATGATGCAGTCATTTTGAAATAGATCTAAAACAATTTTAAATTAATAATTATTAATTATCGTATTACTTTATTTTGCCTATATATTTAAATTTCTTGCAAAGTTTATAATAATTTATAATTATAATTTATAATTAAAACTAAAAAATACGTTCTAAACTAGATTTTCTTAACTACGTATTTCAGAACGATATTGTCGCATTCTGCTTAATCAAATTAGTAAGAAAATTTTACTTTTTTAAATTCTGCCCAGTTACTATTTACACGAAATTTTATACGTATGTTATAAACATTTACAAAATAAATGCAATCAAGAAAGAAATATTATAATACATCGTTACAATCATGATACGCTAGATCTCGAATTAAGGGCTTACACCTGAGTAGAATTTTGAAAAAATCGATTTTTTTTTATTGCATTTCTTGAAAATATATAGTTTCAAAAATATTGTGTTAAAATATTATTAAGAAATTCGAAGAATTGTAGAAGTTACGGAAGTTTTTACTGAAGCGGGGCGGAGCGGAGCGTAGTGGTATCGCGCCTTTTTCGCCGGTATCGCGAGATAGCTCTCTCCTCTCAGGACTTCGTGTCCTTCGAGAAGCCTCTCCTCAAGTCGTCATCGAAGGACTTTTATATGGCCCCGGAATCGCCAACTAAAAATAAAATTATAAAAAAAAATTTTTTTTAAACAATTTTATTGTTAATTAACAAAAAAATTTTTTTTAATTATTACTAATATTTTCGAGTCAAAATAAAACTTTTTTGTCTTTTGCATTTTTTTCGTAAGACGAGTTGTTTTCAAGTTATAGCATTATAAACAATTAATGATATCCAAATCTCTTCTCAATCTTTAAACGCGTTTTTCTCGAAACATGGTTTTTAAAAACGGTGTTCACAATATCTCGAGAACGGATCAATAGATCTTTTTGAAATTTGGACACGATATTCTTGGATGCTTTGTCTAATTAGCTACGATCAAACTTTTATAAATTTTTTGTTACAAATGTTTAAAAAATGCATTGGTAACTTGAAAAAATAGGTAAAAAATCGACTTCAAATTTCAAACAGCCGCCATTTTTCGAATTTTTTTTTAAAATTTTTTTTGGCCCGTAGCTAACTGTCTTGTATATAACTAATTAGGAATTTAATGCATATTTTTGTACCAGATGACGTGACGACCCAAAATGGTGAACACCGCAAAAAAACGGGGCTTACGCTGATGCCAATAAACAATATTTATTGTTAATAAATTTTATTTAAAAAATTCACAAACGTACTAGAATACATGCTCTTTTTAACAGAAAAAAAAGTTTTTGAATAAAGCAATTATTTCCCGAGAAAAAAATTCCCAAAATATGGTCACTTTACTCAGGTGTAAGCCCTTAAATAATCATTATATGCCATAATCATTAATAAGTAAATAAATAATTCTACATATATGCAGTGGCAAATTATAAAAAATTATATTGATATTAAATTGTATTGATATTAAAATTTTTTTTATATTATTAAGCATATTTTTCTTTAAATGTTTACTACCTATATATAGTGTTAATTGTTATTAAATAAGACAAAGAATATTGATAGCGCCTGTGAATGTCTTTATTTAAGGTTACATATAATATAGAAACTTTTCTTTTTTACACATATATATATGAAAGAAAAGTAGTGTCGTAGTCAGATATAAATATCAATTCTTATTAGCATGGCATTTGTCGTTCACGAGGTCTTGTATCTCCTCTAGACCTTGGGTATTGTTGCACACATATGTCAGCATGTTTTTGCCATTCCAGATTGCGACAGCACTCACTTGTTTGTCTACACTAAAATATTTATGATATAATAATTAGAGATGTTTCAATATTAATAATTAACATTAGTTAATATTGCTGATATATATATATATATATATATATATATATATATATATATATATATATATATATATGTATGTATATCAACCCAGATTTAAAATAGCATCTGGTCTCTTTATTTTAATACATATAATAAATTTATACGAATTGTACGTAGAATATGAAACAAATTTATTATTTCTTAATTCTAATTTAATTTCTCTCATTTTCTTTTCGGGGAGAACACGATAACTAGGGCCCCTTGATTTGACTGTGGTTTCTGGTAGTATTTTTTACGCTGAACAAAAAATTATATAGGTCTTATAAGGCTAACTGCTTTAGTTTTCGAGATATGCAGTATTAAAGCTCAAAATAA
>NW_020224710.1:0-10649 GCF_003070985.1 Temnothorax curvispinosus
TTTTTGAAAATGGTCCCATACTACCATATTGCCTCGTTGGAGATGAAGCATTCCCTTTGAAAGAATATTTGTTGCGACCATATCCAGGAAGGGGCGGATTAAATAAAGAAAAAAATATATTTAACTACCGATTGAGCCGTGCCAGGCGGCGCGCACTATTGAAAATACATGTGGTATTCTTGCCTCTCAGTGGCGAATATTAAGAAAACCAATAATCAGTAAAGTCGAAACTGCAGAAAAAATTGTACAAGCCATTGTGTGCTTGCATAATTGGTTAAGAAAGCAAGACATAAACACTAATGAAAATATATCTGTAAGTATAATTGATCATGTAGATCATAATGATTTTTGTACTGCCTATCGTGAAATTCGTCGTACAGGATCATATATGAGTACTATAAATCAAGTATAGAAATAAGGGAAAAATTTTGTACATACTTTAATAATGAAGAATCTGTACCTTGGCAAAATGATTATATCTAAATATGTTTTTCAAAATACAGAAAATATGTAGCCTCGCATATATTCTTTATATATCTAGATATATTCACTATTGTTTATAAGTTTTTAAACCATAACATGAAAGCATGTTGCAAAACTGGGTCAGAAAATAAAGGAAGAAATCGTCGACACTCAGGACACGGTTCGTTATGGGTTTCGCCATCCAGGCGATCGTATTCACGACCGTGGGTTTCGTACATCCAGGCTGGTATGAGTACGAGGTCAGATCCCTACAAAACATTAGAAATAGCATATATATCTCACAAGTTGTATATTGTTCTAAAATACTTAAAATATTCTTTTACGTTTCAAAATATATACTTTAATTTATTAGTCTATATATAGAAAAGAAATTCATATAAAATTTAGTTATTTTGATTAAATAGAATTTATTTTATATAAAAAAATTACTTTTTTGTATATATACTTACGTCATCATTTTCATTTTCTTTATTCGAATCTTGCATCTTTAATAATAATTTAATTTATTAATTTTTCTTTTTTATGTCACTGGATGATGACTACGTATCTTCAACGTTTCCTTTCAGGTTATGTAATTTCTTAGGTTATGTGTTTTAAGTATGTACATAAAAAGTATGTATGTATGTATACATAAACGCGTGGCAGAAGTTGACAAATTTGATTGGCTACCGCGGGCACAGATTAAATCTGTGCTAGTATCCTTATAGCATATTATAGTTCACTGGCAGCCGTGGTGCGCGTGCAGTGCGTGCACGGCGTGCAAGTGCAACGTGGTTCGTTAAATGGAAACGTAGCCTAGCATCTAGCATGGTCGAGTAGGTAATGCACGAGACGAAGACGAAGTATACATAAGTATACATATACATCCGACAACTTGGCCACCTAAGCAATCACGTGAATCACGCAACAAAATTCATTGCCCACCTCTACGATCGCGAGGATGGTCCCGTCCCGCGCGAGAGAGATGATGATGAAATGCGGTTGGACGGAAGGTATGGTGCGATTCTTTTCGGCCCGAACTTTGCGGCGCATTATCCCTTCCCCACATGGCGGATGGACGATACGTAACTCCCGAATGTTTTGTTCGTCTCGTCGCTGCATTCTCGATCACCGCTCCCGTTCCCTTTTTTTTTATATCCTTGATTATTCACAAGAGTTTTTAAATATTTTCTTAATTATTCATCTGGCTATCCGTGACGCACGGTAACGAGATGCAGAAACGAATTTAAAGATTTGCCTGTTAACTGTTTTCTTTCCGTAATACAGGAAAAGGACTCGGTAAGGATGAATGCGGCATAACGGAACCTGTAAAACTCGCGACAACTCAGAATAAAGCGGGTATAGGATACAGCGAGAACAATCCCTGGTGGGAAAAGATGTTTGACGACGCCATCAAAAATGTTAAGGTCACGTCGCACGGTGACGAGGTTTCTTTGTCTGTTGTCAGTGATACGGACGCTTCGCGCCTTGGAGGCGAATGCATGATCAGTGGGAGAAAATTTACACCTAGACGTTACACTAAGAACTGGAATGACTGGAAAACATTTGTAAAGTCAGAGGTCTCATTCGATGACCAAAAGCTTACGCTTACAAACCCGTATAGCTGTGATACATTTACAAGGCCTATATTAATGAGGAAACCTCCTCTCGATCAGACAACTTCAATATGTTTCGGCGAAATGATGGACGAAACAACGGGACACAATCTTACGTCATCAGGTGGAAAATTGGAAAGGATCGCGGAGCAGGATAGAATACTTTTAAATAAGTCTCTATCAGATACAACTCTGACCAGGGAGAACGACACGAGCTATAGGAAGACGAATGTAGAATCAGACGTGGAGGAGAAGGAGCATGAAATAGATAGCATTGAAAGCATATTGCAATTTGATGGAAATTGGATGTCCTGCAAGTCCAGAACCAGAAAGAAGAAAGATAAAAAAAGAATACATATGCTAGTGACACGACTAGGCGCTTGTAATTTAGAGAAAGAAAGGCATGACTTTCCGAAGATTAGGACGCTTTGCCAAAAGATGAAGAAAAACAAAGAGAAAAAAGTAGATAAAAGCACGCTGTTGACTTGTTTAGCGACGGATACATCAGGCCAGGTAACAATGTCTCAAAGTCCAGAAGTCCACGGTAATAAATCTCGGGTATCAAATTCATTTAAAGAGAGAAGGTCTAGAATGAATACATTAATTAATATATTACAAAGCGGAAAAAGTGTAAATGAGAAGGACAGCGTTGGGCATAAAATAGAATTAAGTCCGGAATTGACAAATAGTATCGAGGGAAACAAAGTGACAGATAAGCGATGTAAAGACTGCATAATCGATTTAGATGCAGAGAAGCAAGATTATGATCGATATTCGATGCGAAATTTAAGATGGGACGCTTTAAAACTAGATATTCCTGAAAACCATCCCGTTTTAAAACTCGGTGTGGTAGGTGAATTGCCAGGACTCCGTAAAGAGCTCCTTTATGCCGCAAAGGAATGCGGCATAACGGAACCTGTAAAACTCGCGACAGCTCAGAATAAAGAGGGTATAGGATACAGCGAGACCAATCCCTGGCGGGAAAAGATGTTTGACGATGCCATCAAAAATGTTAGGGTCACGTCGCGCGGTGACGAGGTTTCTTTGTCTCTTGTCAGTGATACTTGTTCACCTAGAATTTACAGAACTGAAGAATTTGAGAACTGGAAACATCCAGACCGGGAAGACCGTTTGAAATGCCAACTCATTAATAACCATAAATTAAAGAAAGAAAGTAAGAGACGGTGTAAGAAACAGTTGGGGGAAATTATCGCCTCAGTAGTAAGGCGTGGACGTTTCAACCATCAGGTAAATTCTGTAATAAATGATTTAACGTCATTCAGTCTTACCGAAGAGGTAAAGGCAGATACCATTAAAAAAAAACCTACTCAAACTCACCGCACATCTGTTTAGAAATAAAAAAAGGTAAACCAAAAATAAAATAAAATAATACTCGAATAATTAAGTAACTTTTTGTATGTATACTTTTGCTTTTATAATTTCAAGATATTTTTAACATATAAATTGCAAAAATGATGTGTAGAAATAACTTGACTGCCTTAAAAGAATGTCTAATAATAGTCTGTAAATTATACATAACTGATAAAAAATATGGATATGACTATTTAGCACTTATTCATTGAATTATTCGCTCGTTAATCATGCAATTCTAACAAAAATTGATCTGATTTTTATTTTTATAGTACATTCCGTGCTCCATTTTTAATCTTTTATTTTATATACATATAATACTGCAATGCTAGGTGTATATACAAATTTTTTTCTACTATAGGAATTTATTAAATTGCATTAATCATTATTTTCGATAATATTTTAGATGTGTATTTAGTTATACAAGTTTATAATTTATGTAAATTGTCTTATAATTCATGAAAAATAAATGTTAGCGGATCTGCGATTGCCTCTTCAATAATGGACAATATTTCATAAATATCATGTATAGTTAATATTAATTATAATTTCAACGTAAATAATGCTCTATCTTTATCATGATATTTGTAATGGTTACATTCTGCAAATTCATGTATTTCATTCTGATCTAAAAAAATTAATATTAATTTTAAAATGTCTTGAACGGCCAAAATTTTGAAACGTCAAACAAAATCGGTAGTAACAGTTACAAGTTGAAGTTAGATTGAAACATTTCGTTGCACAATTACAATTCACACATTAAATCGATATAAAAGTGTATTCGCGATGGTATGTACATACATCGTACTTGATTGTAAATGTCAGTCGTAAAAAAAATGCATGTAAAACTCGGAAGTTTATATTATTAAGATTAGCGTTGTAAGCAAAGTTCCTATGTACGTAAAACGAATGCGCGTGCGTAAAACTCATTTGATATATGTATTTTTAATAAATAATATTTGCATCAAAGTTCTTTTTGTTTTTTATTCGAAATGCAACATAACAATATTTACATTCATCTTATGCAGCAATCCCTGTTGTTACATTTAGTCAAACGTACGAATCGATGTCCTTTTTTAAAAGCGTTAGAAACGCAGAGATTGATACTAAACAGCGTATTGATACTATAATATGATATAAAATGATTTATCTAACTTATGTTTCATATACGACCGTCGAAATTGATGTATCCATGTATCTCCAAAAGGGAAAGAGGTGTATCTTTCGGCTGATTTTTATGTTTCACGTGAAGAGTGACGGAAGTTGTAAAATGATAGTATATTGTATTACATTTGTGTAATGTATTTTTCGCAAATATATATCAATAATTATATTACAGCTCGCCAACACTCGCGTTCAGATGTCGCATAGCACCGAATATTACAATGGCTTAGCAGAGACTAATGGTAAAAAAATTCAGCGTCACAGATCTATTGTTATAAAATGAAATAAATTTTCTAAGGCCACTAGGGTATTCCATAGAATCATTTCAAACATTTTCACCCTAAGTTACGAACATCTCGTCGTCATGGATCATGGAATGCAATCTTGAAGCATACAACAGTGATTTTACTACCCCCGCAAACTTCTTCGCCATTTCAATTTCTTAATCATCCTGATGCAACATTAAACGATATACGCGGTGTATTACAAATTTCAAATTATACTTAAACTAAATTATAACAAGTTCCTACCCGAATTCGGATCAGAGATTCTAGCAAGTGTTAGGCTATATCGTCAAGCACTTAACAGCTATCTTAATGGTCTATCACTATCTTTTTATAGTATAATATATTTTTTTCTAATATCGCAGTGCGGCTTCATTAAACAAATTTTCAATCAATAAATAAATTTTATCATGGATTGCAAACTATACTGCGATCTAACATTTACGAATATTAAATTTTTTTTTAATTGGAACAAAAGCTTTGCCGCGCTACAATATCATTTGATGTTCGTTTATTTCGTTTTCGATAAACGCTCCGTTATATAATTGTTGGAATTGATTAAAACCAGTGTAATTTGTATACATATATCTGGAACTTGCTTTTGAAGAAAAATCAAATCCACAAGCTGTAATAAAAGTATATAAATATGCACATAAATATATAAAATTCATACGCAATTCCCGTGTTTTGCGGAAATAATATTAAAAAGCACACGCATACAAAATAGTTCAATTCGAATATACCAAAGTTGAATAAATGTTTTAGAGAAAAATTTGTTTTTATCTCTGCAAAATGCACATTTATATTCATATAATTTTATTAATGTAAAAATGTGTGGACTAAAAAACACGGAGACTCTTTTGTATCTTGAACATTGTTTCTTAAAGACACATAAAGAAAATATTTAATTATAAAATGTATTTTGAATAAACGTCATTCTTAACAAAGTCTTCCTGGGGAAATCTACACGAATGCAATGAATGCAATGACGCTCGGTTTTTGCAAAATTAACAAGTAAAAACAACATATCTTAATTTTAAAGTATGATTATATTCTTTTAATTATCTAAAGCAAAAATGTAAAACGAATCATAATGAAATATAATTAACACAATACTTTTACGTTATAAAACTTTTTATTAATATTAATTGGAATACCAATAAATTTAAAAGATCAACTTTATTTAAAAATACGAATGAGAGATGGAATCCTCAAATCAAGTCATGAGCACAAGTCATTATTTTGTTGTTTAAATAGAAAATAAATATTTACATTCTTATATTACTAAATTGAGGAAGCAATTTTTTCATACCTAATTTGTATATTATAGAAAAACATAAGGCTATTTAAGAGTTTCTGAAATATGTAGATAATATTATATAATGCTATTACATTCCTAAATAATTTCGCATAAGTACGTGGAAGCAACAGCATTATTTGTATTATTAAAATAAAGGAAGCTTTGTTTCCCTGTGACTTTCGGCTATAGATATTTGAACAAGGTATTCAACTGTCAATTTTTGTAGATCATAACAAAATCATGTTTTTGGGAAATTGTTTACGTTTACGTTACATAGATAAATGTACGATTTAAATGTCATTAGGAAGTGACAATCAAAAAGTCTAACACTCGAAAAAAACTGTTCATGACACAGTAATATTCTTCTTCCTCGTAGATCGTATCGCGAGAGGTCCTAGATTCGAATTCCTCCTAGACTCGAGCCTCCAAAAATGTTACGCCCGTATGTGAGACTCGCACGTGTTTTCGCACTCGCGTCACCTCTTTTAGCAGTGAAAACTGACAGCTTCGGAGAACAAATTTATTCGCAGCTGAATTACAAATCTCACGTAAAGTAATGAGAACATCTGTACGACTTGACGGCTTATGGGCTCTATTCTTGCGTACTCACTCACAATATTACATATGTATCGAATGGTTGAAATACGTATATGCTTCCGAAATGATATTCTTGAACATTCTTTTACGGTATTCGCATTAAGAAACGTATACGCTTTTCAATTATGTATTGAATGATATACTTGGCAACGTCGGAAAAATATATAATCTTTTTTATAAATATTGGACAAATATATACAGCGCATAGAGGGCAATCGTGTAGTCCTGTATGATTCCACTTGCAAAAAACGTAATGCTATCATAACCTATGTACAAATAAGCTTTTATTTAATATTTATTTCATTATTATATTATTTTATTACACTTGCTTTAATTATGGAATCTATCGCTGATATTCTTATTTAAAAAACTAAATATAATTCAACAATTTGTATTAAATTTCTTGCTTTGGTTTTATTTAAATGATATAATTAAATAAAATATATTTCTATCAGCTCAAAAGAAGTCTGGTCTCGTATGAAATTTTTTTTTTTAATTATTAGAGCTTGTATTACAATTTATTAAAACTGATATTTAATTTTAATATGGCGTTGCGCTTTGTTTTAAGAACTTTTGTTTTTTATTACACTCATTAAATACGTATACGTTTCTTTAAAAACATATTACATAACATTTGAAACATTATAAAGAAAAAAATGCGTATACGCTTCATTGCAATTGTCACGGAGATTATTACCGTTCTAGGGAATTTTTAAATGCGATTATTCGCAATTGGCCATTGGCGCAAATATTTCAAGAATAAAGCGGGGAGCACAGACTTTTGCATAATGCATAACGCGTAAGCATAAGACAATTGATTAGTCCATATACATGTGCATGAGGAAATGGACCAATCAATTTTCTTATGTTTGTATATTATGCGTTATGCAAAAGTCTGTGTTTCTCCCTAAAAGTCTCAGAGGCCCTATTCTTGAAAAATATCGCATACAATATGTCATAAATATCACACTCTGCAACCAATAGCACACTTGCAAAGTGTGATTTTCTAGTGACATTCCTAAAATATCGTATGCGATATTTTTCGAGAATAGGACCCTTGGCACGAAATCTTTAGAGCGTTCGTTTACAGACAACGGTTTATCATCAAGAGAACACTTCGTTTTTTTCCACTAACAGTTCGATTCGGCTCAAACCTAAAAGCGCGGGCGTAACACTGTTTCAGATCTTGCCATTTTCATGTCTTTCTCTTCATATTTTACATAAAGAGGCGAAAAAGATAATGTAAAATATGTAAAAGGTCTAATTGACAGCGTATCCTTAAATACTACTTTGGTTTAAATAGAAAAATATACAAAACCTCCAGTGTCATTTGTCACGATCGCTCCACGTATAGTACCAATTGCACCGATGTCGGTTAACGTCAATATATATACTAATCAATTAAACTTTCTGTTTCCATTTATACTACACGCGAAATCATAATTCGTAAGACAGTGAACCGTTAACCGATGGACGACGGTTAGACAATCAGTGCAAATTGGCTGTAGTCTTACTTGTGTGAAACTTAAAGGACTTAATATTAATTGTGACTTAATATTAAACTAATAGAAATTGGACACAGCCTGACAGAATCGAAGATTTGCGAAAATTAACTGATCTTATCACTTCGAAATCTGAATTACATCTTTTATGATGAAATCCATAAGCTGCATAAGTATAAATATATAAAGCTGCATAATAATAGGAAGCAATCGACAATATTTCGATGTTTGCAAAGAGATTCGTAAATAAATAATTAGTTTCATAAGGAATCGAAGAAAACTTCCTTAAAGCTCTGAAAAATTGCGAGATTCATAGCTTTCTCTTATCACCATTCCTCTCTCTCATCTATTTGATTCCACTCGCGTTCAGCAGGAAGCTCGATAAAAAATTAGTCTTATAATGTATAGAATCAATATTATCAGAAGTATATTTAAACGCACTTGTTTATAGTTTTTCTTTTAAAGACGTAATAGCCGGCATTTCTCCCACTTCTGCTCAGAACGATTGGTTTTCTATCGGTACGAGTACGATTGCTGCATGGAATGCTTGTATCATTCACTTTTACCCAAATCACATACATATTGGACGCGTTAACCTTATGCGTGGTAATAGCGTTCCTAAGCACACAGGGATCTATTTTGCGAGGTATATAACTGAATCCAGGATGGTTGACGGGTCGGACTTTCGCGCGTCTCGCGCATAAACCCGTGACGTATACGTCCTCCAAGTGTAGCAACGGTGTTACCAATGCTGCTTGATATAACTTAGACGCAATACCCGTACTCATAACATATCCTGTGCCTGATAAATAGTTTGGATATGTTTTCTCCGAGTACATATACTTGGGTGTATACCTACGTAATTAAAATCGTTGCTTGTGTTAAATTATTTTTCCATAACGTCCTGCTAAATAATAGTGACGAAAGGATATACTTGCCACTTGTTTTTGGGATCCACTATCGGTTTAGCGTTACAAATGAGAGAACCTAGGAGAATCTCCGCTTGCGTTCTCGAGCGCAGCGTTTGCAGAAGCAAGGGAATATTTACGAACATGTCGTCGTCCGTTTTCATGAGGTATTTAGCTTGATAGCAATTCGACGTCACCCATTTCAGCATCATGACCGACTTCAGCGTCAAATTGTTATATGTATCAAAGAAACGTTCTTGCACAATATCATTGTACTGAGAACTTTCCTCAACAATCAAATTCTAAAAAGAAGCGCAATAAATTAACATACTGTAAGAGTAATTCTCTATACAGGAATAAAATTGTAAAGAATACTTACGTTGAGTGTATCATTGTCACTTTTTCCTAGTAAAAATGCTATTTTTACTGTAGAATTGTACAAATTGTCTAAATTATATTTATTGGCCCAAGTATTCCTAATAGCAGCGCGGGCCTCCTGATTTGCGACTGCCGAGCATATAATTATTAGCAGGTATGGCGGTAGTGAACAGATGCCAGTAGGACTGAGAATCGATGTATTATTCTCCGGGTGAATATAAACACAGAGATCTCTTGATGTGTTATATGACCATCCAGGCAATTGTGCTGTAAATTAATTATTTGCGTCAGTTTCTTTTAGACCATGTAAAATGTGTTACTTTTTTAATATTATTGTATCATTAAAAAACACTGTTTTATATCATATTATACTAAATCGTAATTATATATCAAATATATGTCCAAGGATGTTGCAATCAGATTATAAAGTATTTTAAAATATACTTTTTATTATACTCTATTTAATATACATTTATATACTTATATATTCTTAAAGTTTATCAAAATTGTGTTATCGTGACTAAAGGATGTTAAACAATAGATGCGTACCCACGGATGCCATCAAACGGGAGTTGCCAAGAGGTTCTGCAGAGGATGGAGTGTCACTTAAGCTTGAGAATGGACTCTGAGCGGAGTGATACGCTGGCACATATAAAAGGCCTAAAATGGCTGATAGAATCACAAATCCTATTGCCAATCGCCGAACAAAAGATGCCTTGCCTTTAACACTGCCATTGTTGTTGACAGTGATCGCAGGTAAATCCACGGGCAGTAATCGTGATCTGTCCATCTATATGGAAAAAGAACAAACACTTATATTAATTTTCAAGAACTAACAAATATTATTAGCAAATTAACTACAAATTGAAATATATGGAAAATATATGGAACAGTCTAAACAACTGAAAATAATCTAAATACGCGAACAAAAACCTTTCTGTATGCAAGGTACATTTGGTTACAATAGCACGTATACTAATAAGAGAATGTCATCAGTTTTAAAACACTGTATTTGCAACGATTACGATTTACCTTGAGTTTTAATGTGTCCCTCAACATTCGACCGC
>NW_020224710.1:15649-57180 GCF_003070985.1 Temnothorax curvispinosus
GCACCGTTCCCTCTCCCTTTCGATGCGGTGCAGAAAGTGCTGGAGAGCGGCAAGAGTGCAGAAGCGATTAAAAAAGAAAAAGGGCACTATAGACTGATGACTGATACTCGTCTGAAGCTGACAGACACGTTGACAGTTATTGACAGCTAACCTTATCAGAATTTTTCTCTCCATTATTAGTTATCAATTATTGAATAACACACAGAGTTATCTCCAACTCACCGGAAAGAAGTAATGAGGATTAAACCGATCGGAGGACAGTCGCGGTCGTAGAACATAACCTCTCGCGCACCAATGACCGTGCGCTCCGAGCGTAACGACAGGATTACCGTAAGGTCGAGCGAAGCCAACTGACTCCGAACATATACAGACATGATTAAGGCGATCCTGGTCTTCAATAATCATGGGAAACCTCGGCTTTCCAAGTTTTATCAGTACTTCGTAAGTATACGTTGGATGCCGTTTGAATCTCTTCCACTTACCGCACGTAAATTCTGCAAATTAAATTCTTTTATTTAACGAATTATAATGAAATCTGCGTTGGAGACGACGCGCGACGTAAATTCGGCGTCGAGATATCCGCCGAGCAAATTGCAACCGCGTGGAACGCGATAGGAAGACGCGAACATATGGATCGTTGCGACACAAGACCGCATATTTTCTGCTTCAGAACGAGGATATGCAGCAGCAGATAATAAAAGAGACGTTTCAGCTGGTCTCGAAGAGAGACGACAACGTGTGCAATTTCTTGGAGGGCGGTAGTCTGATCGGCGGATCCGACTACAAGCTGATCTATCGGCATTACGCGACGCTCTACTTTGTGTTCTGCGTCGACAGTTCGGAGTCGGAACTGGGAATCCTAGACCTGATACAGGTCTTTGTCGAGACCCTGGACAAATGCTTTGAGAACGTGTGCGAGCTTGATCTCATTTTTCACGTGGACAAAGTCCATTACATACTCAATGAGTTAGTGATGGGCGGTATGGTCCTCGAGACCAACATGACCGAGATTCTCACGAGGATCGAGGATCAGAACAAGTTGGAGAAGCAAGAGGTAAGTGCGGCCTGTTATTACAGTCCCGATATCACCTTGACTGTGATCTTCAAAATTCTTTCAAAATTTGTGCTCTCGACTCGGATATACTGAACGAGTTTGACTTTTACGACTGTAATAAGTTTGTAACGAACTCACAGTCAGGATTATCGATCGCGACGCACAAACTTGTATTAACTTCTTACGTCCCACAAATTCTCATTGCCCATTTCATGAGATAGAACGTTAACGTTTATATGTTTCAAGCTAGTACGGCCAATTTTGCAATATACGTTTATTTTCTGTCACTGAGCTTGAAAATCGTTAATCGCTTAAACGGTCCGTTGAGCGCTTTAGCTATATGCATGCATAACCGGTACAGCGATTTGTAGAAGATACCCGATGTGGTGGCAGGTAGGACTGATTGACGTAACATCAATTTTAGGGGACTTACAAATCTGGGCGGTCTTGCTCACCCCGTCCGTTTGTCCTTCTGGGACCCCCTCCTTAAGTAAATCAGGCCACTTTGTACAATGTCGCATTCCCGCGCGTATCTGTATTTGTGATTCGTCTATTTTTTTACTTTTCTTCGTTTTTTTTTTACCTTATCCAAGACTGTAGACAGCGCAAAGTCCTTCGTAGCTTTAATAAAGCGTGAGCGTTTGCGTAACACGCATGGCGATGCATTTCTGTTTTGTAATTGTCCGCTGCATAAACCGAGTGCCTTCATGATGTAAATGTCATAATGTCGCTTTATAAGAGTAATAAATGTCGTCGACGCCGTGTAGTCATCCGTCATTTGCCCTTCGCTCCCAGCTAAAAAATTTCACCCCTGCGTTCACCCTGAGTCCTCCTTGAAACATGTCCGTTCTCCGCACTTCTTCCATCCGTATGGTGTGTGCAGGCGGGAATCACAGCAGCGCCCGCGCGTGCTGTCTCGGCGGTGAAGAACATGAATATACCGCAACAAATAAAGGATATGAAGCTGCCTGACTTGCCGCAAGCCATAAAAGATCTCAAATTCTGACCAGCCGTCACCTCGTTGGCACCCAGCTGACTGGTCACTACTGTCATCCCGAGCGTAACCGACACCGCCGTCGCACCGAGGACACTTTTCCCCTCCCTTCAAGCAAGCGAGAACGCACCAATGCTGCCTGCTACCTCCGCGTATATCCCGTCTCAACGATACCAGAGTTAAAGGCCACGGATGAACCGCTATCTCTCTCGAATCACGGCTCTTCTGGCAAAAAAAAAAGAGTATAAACTACAAGGGAAAAAACCAGTTTCGGGAAACTTTTGAATACTGAATAAAGAAAGAAATTGGGTAAGACGAGAGGATGTTTCTTAAATTTTTTACACGTGTATGATAGGAGATATATTAAAACGATGTCAAAGGTTCACGAATTCAACTATGGTATTGGCAACTTTACGATTGTCCAATCTAGTAATCTAGGCTCCGCGTTCCGTTACATGTAAAAAATACATGTCCACAGTTATTCACTGAAAACACAAAGCATTAATGTTATATTGTAATGAAGATATATTTAATAAATAAAATGGCATTATTATAAATGTGTATTGTTTTTCGCAAGATCATTTCTATATTATACAGCGATATATTCAGCGTACATCAAATTTTCGTCATGTCAAGTATTGTGAGTCCTATGCATTTTCGTAATTCAACAGTCTAAGCATTCTTAATTAAAATAATACACACGACTAAAAGTATAATAAAAGTATAAAAAAAAAATATTTGCATATAGAAATTATTTTAAGTTTAGAGCGACACTAACGACACGTGAAGAATTACTGTCGATGAAGAATTACTGTCATTTTTTAGATATAGCCAGTTCGTTTCTAAGAGTTGTCCATATGTAGCCCGCTCCCTTCTCCGTGAGTGGAGGTGGATAGGGACTGTTCTTCAACTTGAAGTAGTCAGACGGAGCATGCATTACAAATTCCATGCACTCCAATTTACGAGGTAAATCTTCCTCCGGTCCGATTATATACGTCTCGGGAATGAAGCCTTCTTCCGGTGGAGGGCTAAAAGATATATCAGGTAACATTAATATCGATATTAAAATATTGAGATTAACATTGATAAATACTGCATAACATTATTATGATGTAGTCTGACGAAATTAATGGAACAAAGAATCTCACCTCGCTGTGGTGGGCAACAGCCAGGTAACAGCGGCGCTCTTTTCGCAATACTGATCCGTCAACAAGCCACGTATCTGGGCGTAATAAATCCCACCGTCTACGTCCTGCATGGAGACTATATCTCCGACTTGAAAATACGTGCCCTTGTAGAACACAAAGTTGCTGGTGACCGGAGTCGCGGTGGCTGTAGGTGCCTTGACCGGCTGCGAGCAAAACAATTAGATATAAGCGACTGCACGACGATTCTACGCGTCTCTTCGAGGAGACCCTGCCATGCTTCTCGTTGCAAAAGTTGGAGGAGTATCTCTCGCTCACTCACCGTTTTCTTAAACAGGTTCCTGCGACCCTTGCCCTTGGGCACAATTCTGTGCGGCCCCGTCGCCTTCGAGTTGCAATACCTCGTGATCCGCGTGCTCCTCCTGGGCTTCAACGAGCCACTCTTGTCCGCCTCCTCGTCCGCCCTGGAGGACGAGCCCGCCTCGGCGTTCCGCTCGTCCTCCAGACAGGCATTGCACAAGTTACCGGCGTCGGTGGAGTGCCACAGAGCGGTCTCGCGAGTCCCGCACTTGACGCACGCCGGCTTGCTGCCAAGCGGCATCGGGTCCACCAAACCGTCTCAGAAAATCCGTGAACAACGCTGAGTCTCCCCGGCGATCTCGGCCAGAGAGTCGGCTGTCATGTTTACAACTTTGCACTGCACACATGCCGTTCGCGATTCACGTGCTCCAGCCCCGACGCGGTCTGCGCATGCGCCTCGCCCAGGAACAGCGAGCGCCGCTCCCAGGGCCCGGGCCTGAGATTCGATGAATTTTATAGAGGCGCATATACCTCGGGACCCGGTAAACCTGGATTAATTGGGATTAATTATCGCGAAGTGGACGCGACGCACTTGCCACGTATGAAATATATTTTGCAATAATCTACTTCAGTTTTTCTAAATTTACGTCGCTTTTCTTTGCCGACAGGCTCCTGCATGGTGAGATAATTGAAGAAAAAAATAATTGGAATTTATGCCGCTGCAGGCTCGTCTCGCGCAATATAGACACCCTTTACTAGAGACTGGCCATTCGATGATTCCGCGTGATCGGTGCACGTGACTTGGGCCCACAAAATGACAGCGCCAATAAGGAACGCTGCTGACGGAGCGCGAACGGGGTATAAAATTTGGATTGAAATACGCTTGTACTCCGAATGTATAGTGCTATCGCTGATGAATGATGTATAAACTAGTGTATAAATAATGATGTAAATATATATGAATATAGTGATGTATAAATGTATGTCCTGAAAAATGTTTCGTAAGTGAAATAACATATTGTTAAATAATAGGGAATCAATTGATAGTAATTACAAATAATATAATGCCGAAAGAAAAAACATTGTTTGGTAATTATTTTTATTTTTGTTTTTATTATTTTTATTTTTAACGCAGGTACAATATATATGTAAAATAAAATATAATCCAGTAAATAATTACATGAATTAAATACGTTAAATAAAAGAATACAAGTTTAATTTTTTAAATGACACACAAAGTTAAATTAAATATTTAATTAAACTCTTTTATACATTTATTTTCTTTTGTATATAGCTATAAATAGTTAATTGAACTACCGTACTATCGCATGCATAGCCATGGTTTTACTATTGTAAACTTTGTTCGGTAATTGGACTTTGGAATTATTTATTCGAAGTCGAAACCTAATGAAATGCATCATTATTTTTTAGATTGTATGTTATTATGGCAGTTTTTCAACGCATCGCATTGAATGCACTGCATTTTTTCTTTAAAAAAATTTACCATATCATATTTTTTCGCATCAAAATTTTTCTTTAAGTATGGAAGATATTGCCTGATAACAATTTCCATCTCATAAAAGTATTCAAATGTTCTGTTATTGACAAAAAAAAAGCGTATTACGTTGAAAACATTTTAACTGAACGAATTTTGTACATTCTGAAATCGGTTTGTATGTGACAGATCCAGCGGAATTTAAACACAATTAATTCACACACAACGTTATATATTAAAATACGGGAGAGAATATATCCGGCAATGTAGTACAACACATATATTTCAATGTTTCCTAAGTTTATGACCTTTGTGGAAAAATCAGGGACAAGTGGCATTTTTTTGTAATTTCTTTTGTTTTGGGCTTACTTAAAAAATCACCAGCAATAACTCTATCATCTTCTTCATAGCTAGAGTTACCTCTACTGGCTTTAAATATTTTGATATGGCGATAATCTTTAAATTTTGTTTAAATTGCAAAGCACACACACACACACACACATTCGGGCTAGGTTGTTTAGCTCTAACAGAAGCGCAGAATTCACGTGCAACGGATGACAGCGATAAGCAAACGCGCGCTGCGCGCACACATATATCGAGTTCATGTATTAACACACACACATATGACTTCGCCGCCATTTTGTGGTCGCATTCCTAAAGTTGGCCAGTCTCTAGTAAAGGGTCTCTAGTCTGGCGCAATAAACGTACAATGTAAATATCTTAACAATTATACGTGTATATATATATATATATATATATATATATATATAGATTTTGCAGATATATGTGTTAAACGAAAAACGCAACAGCCTAGCCGGTGCGAATTTATAGCGCTCCCTCGAATAACAAAACAATTTACTCAGTCCGCCGAGGGATTGCGTAATGCCGGATAGGCGTAAATTATCTCCACTCGGCGAGGCTGCGGAAGGAAAAAAACAGAGAAGACGGAACGGAGAGAGACAGTTTTACATGTCGATGTAACATTTTGCGGCGCGTGAGCCCGGCAGTTTATATCTCGCGTTACGCCTCTGTAATATCGATCTGAGCGGTCAGTGGACATGCGTTTAGCGCTTTTAACTTCATTGTGACAGGTGCCCTGTCCGGGGTATCCTGTTTGAAGTGTCTCGTCGGCAGGAGCGGCTATGTTGATCGCGGGGAAATAATGTGACACCGTCTCGCGACGCGTAAAAGCTCTCTCGGAGGAATCAACGGACGCGAGAAACGTCATGTGCCGCGTGTGTGCTCGTCGTTGACGGAGAGAGCGACGGAGAGGCACCGCCGAAAGCCGTCGACTAGTGTCTGGAACATGTGCCTTTGCTACGAGTGAGTAAGTACGCGGAGAAACGACGATTGTCTCTCGTTTGCCTGAACGAGAGATAGCCGACGGAAACCGACGCGAACGACGTTTCCGCCCCGTCCGCCGTACACAAAGTTGGGAAGATAGAACTGGTAACGATTCTAAAACAAATGTATATTTAGCAGGGAGGGATCCCCCTCGGCGAGGCGTCGATTTGTTTTCCGCTTGATCGACTCCTGATTTACTGTTGGTCAATAATTTAATTGAGAGGTTCATTGGCTTGTGATAACGGATTAAATAACGGCTCGCCACCCACGCGAGCCGTAACGGATGAATTATTATTAAATGGCTATTTTTACGTCGGTGAGACGACTAATACTGACGGTGTTTTGAAGTCATTTAACTCCTCGGTAAACGCCGGCGTCTTATTCGAACGTGAACAGATGAAGTCGATTTCAGTTTGACGAGTGACGATTGACGATTGACACCGACTTACAGTGCATTTATAAGATTTTTAATTTTCCCTTTCATATATAATATTATTTTTCTTCTTATATATATATATTTTTTTTTTCCCCCTTATTCATATTCTTCGTAACGCGATGAAATTTGCGGCTAATATAATTTTGCATTCTATAAAATTTCTAATTTCTCTCTTATATACTCATTTATATTTTCATAACATGATGAAATTTACGGTTAATATAATTTCGTATTCTATAACATTTAAATTCCCATTTTTCCTTTATATACTCATTTATATTTTCATAACATAGTAAAATTTATGATCAATATAATTTCGTATTCTATAAGATTTCTAATTTTCCCCTTATATATATACTCATTTATATTTTCGTAACATGATGAAATTTACAGTCAACATAATTTTGTGTATTCTATAAGATTTCTAATTTCCCCCTATGTATAACTCATTTATATTTTCATAACATGATGAAATTTACGGTTAATATAATTTCGTATTCTATAAGATTTAAATTCCCATTTTTCCTTTATATACTCATTTATATTTTCATAACATAGTAAAATTTATGATCAATATAATTTCGTATTCTATAAGATTTCTAATTTCCCCCTTATATATACTCATTTATATTTTCATAACATGATGAAATTTACAGTCAACATAATTTTGTGTATTCTATAAGATTTCTAATTTCCCCGTATGTATAACTCATTTATATTTTCATAACATGTTGAAGTTTACAGTTAATATAATTTCATATTCCATAAGCCTTCTAATTTCCTCTTTGTATACTCATTTATATTTTCGTAACATGACGAAATTTACAGTCAACATAATGTAATATTCTATAAGATTTGTAATTTCCTCCTATGTACTCATTTATATTTTCATAACATGAAGTTTACGACTAATATAATTTCACGTTCTACAAGATTTCTAATTTCCCCTTCATATACTTATTTATGTTTTTATAACGTAAAATGAAGTTCACATGATTAGTAATTTCGCATATTACGGGATTAGAATAACTGCATCATTAATGGTATTTTGTATATTATAACGTGACATTATTATCACAGATTTCTCTAAATTTGCGTGATACAAACGAAGCAGCGACGTTAGTCGCATATGTCGCATGCAATATAGTTCGATTTTTTTTTTTCAAATAAATATAATCCATTTCGCTGCAGACGTTAGGTATTGGCGCGCAAAATAGATAAGTAACATCGCGTGTTATCAGCCGTATGTGCGCGAACAATATATTTTTGTTTATATCGTTACAGTTCCATCGCGAACGTATCATTTGCCGCGCCGGGACCCGTGTGCCGTGCCCTTATCTGATTATTTAATTATAAACGGTGGACAACGGATGCTTTATATAGCGAGCTATTTTCTTTTTTGAACCGCGATACCCATCGAGGCTGTAATGATGCAGTAATGTTTGCGTTCATTCGTAGATGGAACAGATAAGTGCAATCGATGGCTTTTATGTACATACACGTCAGCGTTGGCGATATAGAGCTCGCACGCGCCACTGTCTAACGCTGCTGTCTCTACATATTGCGAAAATTGCCATTTCGCTCATAATAGATTCCGAAGTACATAATGAAAAACAGAATGGGCCGATGTGTATGCAGGTAACTGGAGAAATTATCAGCGCGGCTCTTAGAACTTTCCCTGGCGCCCTAAAAGAGTCAGGCGACTTCGTCTTGTTCGAGACCAAACGAATTTTAAATGACGAAATTGCGACTGCTGGCGATTAGTCTACAGACAAAAATGGAATATAGACGAATCGTCCCTGAATGCTGAATCGTCATAATTGCGGTAATGAAACTAATGTTCGTGGTGGATCAATCGCGACGGAATGCCTTGACGCGCGGCGGTCAATGCCAAGGGCTGTCCGACTTTCAGAAACTTCAGAGACCTGCTTTTATACGTTTGCCCACCTGTAGAACAGTCAGTCGATTCAGGATACATGTATTATTGAGGGACGCGTGTACGTCTGAAGGTGCCTTTTCACGTTGACACTTGACGTTCATTTCTTCAGCAAAAATCTTTAGAAATAATATTATATATATATATAAGATATATATATCTGTAAAATATTACTACTTGAAGATATTACTTGAAAATAATTAATATTTTACGTACTCTCTCTTTTCGAAGTTTATTTTTGATTATACTGGAATGATCAATGACAACGACGATTCAGCGACGACGCTGGATATTGAACAAATTCAACTTCATTTCTTTGACGTTAGCGTCAAAGCGAAACCACGTGACCAAGAAATAATATTTTTTATATATAAATAAAAAATATTATTTCTAAAGATTTTTGCTCGCTGAAAATGAGCGTCGAGCGTCAACGTGAAAAGGTACCTTTTGTCTGAGCGTTTAAAAGGCGAAGGTTAAAGGTGCTTTCCCGTGTCCCGTGTCTTGTTACCTCTCGCGACATTTCCACGTGACACAGCTATGGATAGAATATACCCCTAACGTAGGAATACATAAATTTTAAAGATGCCTATGACAAATCATAATCATTTGATATCATCAAAGTAACGGCTTATGACATAATGATAGATATGATATCGCGCTCGTCGATATTCTGACGTTCAGTATCTGTCATGGATGTCTACGTGTCATATATAACTCCGTTCTTAATCGATAGACAGTTTCACCTGCGGCTTAATTCGCGCATTCATCAATCTTTAACAGCGTCGACAAAAAGAGGCGACAATATATTCGAGCTGTGTGTATCGTTTCCCGTGGAGAAATTGAAGAACGTTTATGTTGTACACTTTTCATTAAAGTAGATATTAGTAGATTTGACTTTGAAAAGTGACAATACAGCTGATTAATATTTCATACGTCTTTACAGCTAAGAACCCCGTTAATCTGAAAAAACATGACTGCCATAGGCGACGTTCAAGCCTTGCAGACTCTGACAGTTTACACCAGCGATGTAAACAGCGTCGACTTCGCCGGTGATTGCGTTCTGGTAACAGGATCCGGGTAAATATCGGTTATCGATATGCACACAATTCCGCGGTGCTGGGCGCGCTGTGAATTAAGTTCGCATCACTCCTCTCTTTTAACACACAGGGACAAACGCGTCCGGGTTTGGGAATGGCAGCCCGGCACTGGCTACGTGGAGGCTTACTTCTCGCCTCTGATGGGGCACAAGTACGGCGTGACCTCGGTCAAGGTCAGCCCCCAGTCCACTATGCTGGCCACCTCCAGCATAGACGGTACCACGCTGCTTTGGAACTTGCGTGTAGGTTTAAAAATGTGAAAAAATCCGAAGTAACGAACAAGCTTTGTAACGACTAGTGAGCTTCTAGCGATTATTATCTTGGATTAATGTAAATTTACATTTCGAAAACGGGGACGATTGTCTTGTGCATTAATGTAAATTTATATCATTTCGAAGACGGGGACAAAGATACATACTATGGTGCAAGTAGGCGGCGAAGCGGTGAGAGTCTGCAGATTTTCGCCAGATTCGACGTTACTCGCGACCGCTGGAGATAACGGGCAAGTCTGTATCTGGGATCTGATTCATCGCAATTTAATCAGGCAAGACCTTTTACAGAGGATATGCTCTCTGTTTTAAAAAGTTTAATGAAAATATCCAATATCCGAGGCTTTTTGCAAATTAATATTACTCCCTTCTTAGCTCCTCAATTTGCATTTCGATTAAATTATCATGAGACATATTATTACCACTTAAAGGTGTTTTCAAAAGCACGAGGGTGCCGTGCAAAGCCTGTCGTTTTCGCCGGACTCGAGCTGGCTGATCACCTCGTGTACGTTGGGTGTCCTAAAGCTGTTCTCCACTGCCGAACTGATCGACACTTGTACCTCTAGCAATCAGGACATCGCCGAACTTGTCTCGATCGATGATGCTCACGACATGGGGGTGGTTTGCTGCGATTTCTCAACTTTCCAAGAAGTCACATGTATGTAAACATTCCAGATATATTATTTTGGACAAGTAGAAAAGACACGATATCCTACATGATAGGTAACATAATTATTATCGCAGGTAACGAGCCGTACACCAAGCTTTATCAACTGGTCTCGTGCGGCAACGATCACGACGTGAAGTTGTGGGAAGTCACGGTGAGCCAGAATAAGTGCGAGGCCCAACCCTCTACTGCTACTGTACAGCTTTGCAGAGTGATGGAAAAGCACAGCAGTGCCTTAACTTGCGTCCGTTTCAGCAGCAACGGATTATATATTGCCAGCTGTGGCCTCGATAAAACGGCAGTAATTTGGGAAACAGTAAGAGACCTGTCTTGGAAGAAAAATTAACTGTTCAAACTTGGCAATCAATCTTTTATTAATTTTAAATTCAATTATAGAGCTCAGGAAAGGTCGTAACGATAATCTCCGGTCACAATCGATACATAGCTTGCTGCGCTTTTTCACGTGACGGAAGCTTATTAGCGACAGGTAATATCTCTAATTTCCGAAAAAGTTAATGATTTTGTTTTGTAACAATTGACATTTAATATAATTACAGGCTCTAACGACAAATCAGTAATCGCGTGGGACTTGGCGGGAAACTTGACTATTGATTCGGAACTGTCAAGAAATGTTGGAACGAAGTGGTTCGTGAATGATCCTGAAAAGGTAGGCTGGTCGCGAATAATAATTTACAAATAATAGGATTAACGGAGGTTCTCCATTTTAGAGCACTATGCATGAACACGATCTAATGAGAAATGTCGAGACGTACGCTAACGAAGTAAGATTGATTCAAAGATTGGAAGAGCACAATGGTGCGGTGAACAGCGTTGCCTTCCACCGAAATAATCTTTTAGCCTCGGCATCAGGGTAAGTTTTAAAACTGTAAAACTAGCCATATTCAATTATTTAATTCTTTTTCACTTGTAGTGATAAACTAGTACGCATTTGGAGCGTCGAAACGGAAGAGGAGGATGGGGAGGAGGTGATTAAAATACAGGAAAAACCATTCAGTCCACTCGACGCTCACACCTACAGCGTCAATTATGTGGAATTTAGCCCGTGCGGTTCAATGCTTGCCTCCTGTTCTCTCGATGGGACGACTTTAGTTTGGAACACAGAAGTAACGACTGTTTTTTAATGCAAATAGCATTATATGTTTAATTTTTTGCTGTGTTTCTTACTGGCACTTTTTTTTATTGACAGACTGGAGAACAAGCAAAATCATCTTTCGTCAATTCCGGAACAGGCATCCGCGTGAGTCGATGGTCGCCTGACGGCACGAAGATCGCTACCGCTGGTGACGACGAGAAGACAATGTTATGGGACGTGGAAACTATGGATCAGTTGCAGTACGTACGCTTCAATATAATAGAACAAATCAATATTATGTATAGAATATATTACTAATTTGTAATTAGGAAACAAAATTTCTGAATAAGAATCTCAAATGAGAATTCGGATTTCGAAGATATCTTAAAATTATAAATTTTGAGTTACAAATATAAATATAATCTATCTAAATAAAGAGATTTTGTTTCGCGCAGTAATTTTATGTATATATATATATATATATATATATATATATATATATATATATTGTATATATGTAAAATTTGATGCAAGTTTTGTAAGTTACTTGATAGATTATATATTTTTTAGACAGTTAATAATAATTGTTAGGCAACTTTACAGTGTCTTCGAGGGTCACGCCGATGCGATATCGGCCATTGCATTTACGCACGATTCCCGATATTTAGTGACCGCGTGCAATGAGGGCACCTGGCGTCTTTTCGATACTCTAGACGAGAAGAATGGTTCCGAAGCATTGATGGTTTGCGATGCGAGTCACGATCTAGGTGTCCAAGGATGCGACTTTAGCCCTACTCCAGGCTCTCTGATGTGCAGTGCGTGTAGGAAAAAACTATTTTAATTATTACTTTTAAGCCTTTTAAAAAAATCAATAAATTAATATAAATATATATCCATTACTTTAGAGAAATTTTTATTTAAAAAAATATAAAATATAAAAATCAACGATAAATATCGGCTGTTTGCATTGTTTGCAGCAAGAGACCCGGATGTGAACCAGCAGATATATCTACTGGCAACATGCGGCAACGATTCGTTGGTTAAACTGTGGCATGTAATTATTTCAAACGATTCATTACCCGATTCGGACAGCATTAGACCGAACACCGGAACGCGTTACAAGGAGAAAAAGTCCTTGACCGGGCATGGTGGAAACGTAATGTGCGTCCGTTTTTCGCCCGTCCACGGAGAAGTTCTAGGTAGTGTCGCGACAGATAGAACAGCTCGTATATGGAGCGTGGTAAGCGATCAAGACAATTGCGCTTTTTAAAAAACACACGAGGACATATTTATGAAGATCGATGTGCTTTCAGTTTTCCGGAAGCTGTTTGTACGTCTTGGAGGATCATGATAGTCTTGTTACGTCGTGTGCATTTTCCGAGGACACGTCACTTTTTGCTACAGGTCTTGAAACTATTTTGACTTACATTTATTGCACAACATTACAAATTTATATAACTCAATCTATATACTCAAGTTGTACATTTCTTTTTCTTATATAAGTTAAATTGTTACTTTGCGAATCTTGTTTCTACAAATTTTAAACTTAAATAAAAAAATGTATTCAGAATTTATTTATTCTCACATTTCGCATAGAAGATTAAATATAATTAGCATCAGTAAGCATGAAAATATTTTACCGCAACAATAATTATTTTTAGGTGCATTGGACAAGACTATCCTGGTTTGGAAGGTGCCTCAGCAACTGGTGTCGCAAAGTAATTTGATGGACAGCTTGAGAAACAAAAAAAAAAGGGTCAGTAATTAGATGAATCAGTTTTAGATTATGCGAAATGAGCGAAACAATTGAATTGAATGTAATCAAAATTTTTTTCAGGTCGCGGATTGGAAACTATATGATACTTTGAAGTGGTTGAACGACATTGAATTATCTAGATTGTCCAGGAAAGTATTAGCTCTGGGATTGACAGGGCGACATTTGTTATCCGTGTCAGAGAATGAACTGATATCCCGGTTAGAAATCGAAGATGACGAAGAGGTATAATGCACAACATTACGATAATTCTATCTAGCTCATTGTATCGAATTCATTATATCAAAATCGTTATAGGCGATGGAGATATTGAAGAAGCAATTATATTGGCTGAAGCGTGAAGAATGCAATGTTATGGAGAATATAGACGAATCTGAAATTCCCCATGAATTCTTGTGTCCTATAACGCACGAGATAATGAAAGAACCTGTGCAGTGCTCAGGTAAAAATATCACAAAGAAGTGTTTCTTTATCAGAAAAATACTTCGAAGTATCTATTATACGAAATATCTATCTTGATAAATCTAATTGTGGCCGATTAATTATTTCTAGATGGATTTACTTACGAAAGGGCAGCTATAAACGAATGGTTCCTGTGCGGAAAATACACCAGTCCGATGACAAATGAGCCGTTGCACGATACTTCCTTCACCCCGAATTTCGCTCTCAGAAACGCTATACTCACTCTACTTCATGGAGAAGGACCACAATAGTAATAGCATTTTACGCACCTATGGACGAAAAAGAAAACAGAGCACGTGTTGATAATTTGTAATACACAATAAGCAATTTTATTCTACGGTACGTTAGACATTCAAGATTCGATAATTTTAACGCAATAAGATTCGTTCTCTTTACAAGAATTGAAAGAAATTCTAACATCGATCGGTATCTGCGGACCAATTAAACACATATAAAAATACGAAAGACTTAGTAGCAATTTCATAATTAACAATTACCGCGAAAGGATACCGCGTGAGAACTGAAGCAAGGATTTACAATTCCTGATCTTTTATTTCGAGAAGTTTTGAAATTAGGATTATTGGAGATATGCTTAGAGAGAACACGTATTAACAATAACCAAGGAGCATTATCGTAACTTTTTACCGAGAAGCGGTATATATCTAAGAACCGCTGATCGACACGTTATCGATATTGGGAAGCAATGTCTAGGAAAGAATATTATCGAAAAATTTCCGAACATTCGATAATATGCGCGTGTACAATACACGTAACGATCCAGATACCTGATGCAAAGCAACAAGTACAAGTTTACAAAAAATTTATGGACAATCTTCGAGATTTACGGATATAGCGGAGGCGCTGGTCTAAATATCAAATATTACAGAGTAGTCGAACGTACATATACGTATGCATATAGCTAGAAACATATCGAGAATACACGGATTTTATATCGGTTTTAGGCATAAACGGGATTTACAGGTTCTCGAATTGAATCGAATGTGGCATGTGTTTTGTCACTCTCTTTTGCATCTCCATTCCAAATTTTTTATAGCTCAGATAACTCGCATGTTCTCGAGCAAAGATTTGATCCTGTGTCACGGGACGAAGGGTTTATGATTTTATGTAAGGCATTCTTGATATCAATATTAAATAGAGCTAATTTCGAGTATAAGATTGCATTGACAGGGTTAACTTTGCACCAGAGAAAGGATTTAGGATTATTTAGTGTCGAAGAAAATGATTTCCGTAGCTTTTTGACTATTTCTTTGGATGCTAAATGGCCCTAAAACGATTTCTACTGCATTGCAAAGTTGCAGATCTTTATCTTACAATTGTTGAAATCTTTAATTACTGAAAACGATTGAAAACCAAGTTTTCAATTTAGTAAATAATAAAAATTTTGCGCGTTGTAAAACGTTTTAGAATGAATATGCTACTCAGTAGTATAGAAATATTTGTGCCTAACATAACGAGAAGGAGGTGTCGTATTTCTCGAGATGTTAAGGAAACGTCTCAATTTTGTAATCTACGGCATTATCGCATTTTATCAAATATTTATTTTCTGAAGTATAACTTTGTAATATGTATATATTAACAGGAATGCGTTAACGTATGTGACTTGCGTGTGATAATAATTACTTTCTATTTGCAAATATTAAGCTATACAAACTATATTGATTGTTGATATTTTTTATTTATTCATTGCACTTTTAATGTCTAATAAAAAATTTTCAGATATACTTTTGGATATGTCAATTGTTATCGATAGCAATCCCAGAGTGCTTACTCGTTATTATTAATTATATTATTATTGTCGTAAATGCTGTAGACTTTGTTATACACTTTTTAGATCGACGATATTATGAATATAAATATAGCTATAATCATTTTATAATAACACCGTATTAACTCTTATAGTAGTTTTTAAGTGTTATAAACAACAATTACGAAAACTGTATATAAAATTGTAATAGACAACAAGATATGCGTGTGTATCGCTTGGAGGAACGTAAATTTATAATTTAAACGTCGATGTATTTCTCTTTCTGAGAAATTAGTCAGAGGTGATTAAAAAAAAAAAAAAAAAACTCGATCGTTTCTAATTGACGTCCACGCACAGATTTTTTATGATTTCTACGAATTTTTTAATCACCCATTATGAACACGGTTTTGTAATTGTATGTCTTCAAATTGTCACTCGAATTCAAAGTCTGTATTTCTGTGATATAATTGAGAAATCGTTTGAAACTTGTTGTGTATCGGAAGAATGCATGGTAACGCGATTGAGAATGACACGTTTAGAATCGCGCTATCGAGAAAAATCCAACGCAATCGAGCTTGAGCGTTAAGCGATTTTACAATTGTAAACGTGATTTTTCTGTACAGCTATATACAAATAATAAAATCGATACTACAATAATATCAGTAGCGACAGACGGTTGCATCGCATTCCTTAAAACTAGATCATTTCCTTGGTTTTTCCTTTTTGTACACTTCCTTCAAAATAATAATGTAATTAATATTCAAGATATATATTTTTTAGTCAGAAGACAACGTGCAGACAGGATTGTGCAATATGCCTATCACTAACATTAATTAATCTATTATAAAAATTATTGTAAAAAATACATATTTCTTAATAAATATAATAACAGATGCAATCGGTTCTTTCCAAAACTTTATTAATTTCAATAAAAGTTGCTACAATTAGACAATAAAAAATTTGTTTAATTCAACATTGAGAAATGTACTAAGGAAAAATAAAACAATTTCCAATTTATAATTAGTTTATAATTTTGATTTAAAATAGTTTGCATAACGGATTTTGTTGAATTTAATAAAAGTTTATTCAACCTGTTTTATATTAGTATATACTGTAGAATGAAAAGTTATCTCATTCGTCGTTGAATGTGATTCATGTCTCGGCGATATCGCAGAACATTGATTATGCTCAGCACAATGTATATCACAGCCAAGACCATAAAATAACCGCCGTAAACGTAGAACTAAAAAGCGAAGACTAATATTATTAGGAAATATGCAAATTTGATGCATTATCGGCATATAATTCTTACCTGCTGTCTAATATCTAACATAATCGTATTGACGACTATAAGCGTCAGCAGGCTTTGCATTAATAATGCGAGAAATATGTTTACGCCGAATATTAAGCCGTGACTATCCTCAGATATACATTTAGCAACTTCAAAGCTATAAACAAGCAAAAACAAACAATCTCATTTTTTCCTCCCTTATGCGCAATTTAATAAAGAAATTATTTCAACTTTCGACAGATACCGTAAAGTTCATATATACCCCACACAGCATAAAAAACTTTTGTTTTAATAATAAAATTTAAAAGATAACGATTATTTAAGTCCTTGTTTTATTTCATCACATAATTATTGTCTCATATATAATTTTTCATATATACCGTATGTATTGTATATGTATAAAACCTATTATATCAACATTTTAGTAAAATTTATCTGTTGTTTTTTTCTTTCTTTTAGAAGAACTTTTTAACGAGAGTCATTTTTGTTATAAATCCTCTGATATTAATTGTATTAATTAAGAAATTCACCTTGCGACAGTGACCATGGTGTGGTAAATTACGCCGAATATGATATAGCCGGCGTATAAGAGCCAAATGTTATAACTGTAAGAAGATGCCAATAATATAGATCCTTCTAAGAATGCGAATACAGAACAGATTATGTCTCCGAATCGAACCCAGTTGAACCGTATCTTTCCTACAGAAAATACGCTTATTGCACCTGATAAAAAAAAGTTGCGTAAAAGAATACTGTTGAGAAGTTTACCTAATGTATATAATTTAATTTAATTAGTTCTTTTTTTAACTGCGCTCTTTGATCTTATTATTTAATTGTTATCTTGTTATACATCCCTTGTACTTTTTATATCAATTATCTGCTTTTGAATGAAACAATTATAATTATTCTATTTGTTTATTTTTTAATCTGTTCTCTATCAAAATATTTAAATAGATTGATAATTTGGACAAAATGTTTTATCTGTAGTATAATAGATTGAAGGAAATATCTATCGAGGTTATTAACACAAATTAAATACTATTCGCTTGTAAGCTTATCTTGAAGATAAGTTACAAACGATTAGAAAATCAAGGTTATATAGTTGCACAAGACAATGAACAATTAACAAATTAATAAAATATAATGATAATGGATATAATGTAACTCACATCATTATGCTTCAGCACAATTATGTTTCTTGATTTTAAGATTACATAATATCTACAGATATTACTATAATTTGATTACTTTAAACATTTTCTCTAATTATATATGCTTAGATCGATGCAAATTCATGTTGAGTAATTTAGTAAAAGGTTCACATGCTTATTGTTATCTTGTTATATATCCCTTGTACTTTTTATATCAATTATCTGTTTTTGAATAAAACTATTATAATTTTATTCTATTTGTTTATTTTTTAGCAAGTATTAATGCGTATTTCGCAAACGTATAAGATATTCATCCCTAAAAAAATTCAGTTTAATTCATTTTAGTTCATAAACAAAAAATAAATAAAAATAAAATAAAAATATTTAAGGCAGTCAGAAAGACAGTTACAGACTCGTATATATTGTTACGAAGCACGGAGAACGAGTGTGCGTAAGCAGATACCAGTTCGTTGGTGTATCTTCTTCGTGTATCGAACGTGATTATACGATCGATACGCGAGCATACGTAGACAGACTGGTGTCCGTTTACGCATACTTTGATTAATTATGTCTTACTGCACTCCTCCGTGTTTTGTAACCATGTTCAGGTTTGCAATTGTCTTCGTTTCATCAGTAAGTTATCTATCTTATGTTATTCGATCTTGTGCGCGTACTTATTTCAGTGTTATTTTATCATTAAAATCTTTTTACATAGATTTTCGCATAATTTGCGATTTTTTTATGTCTGTTACCTAATTTTAATTAAAATTTATATTATTTATTTACGTTATTTATTTATATTATTATATACGTTTACTTAATTCGTTTAATTTACATTATAATTTTAAAAAGTCCAAAATAAGGATTATATAGGACATTCCCGTCTTGTAATTCCTGTCTTGTATATGTACACTGACCGGCAGGAATGCCTGGACATTTTGATATGTATATGACATATATGTACATGTATATGTATATGTATTATGTGTCCAGGCATTCCTGCCGGTAGAGTGTACATAAACAATAAGAGATTGTCTTGTTATTAAATTTTATCGCTCAAACTCTGTCACTGCGTTTTGACTAATTGAGATGGCGCGTTTCATACTTTTATCCTTTCCTCTCCAATTTCATGTGTCGATTTTAATTTAAATAAGATTATTATATCAAGAGTGTTTTTCCCTTACCTACGATCGCGTATGCAAAATCCACAGCGCCATTATAAATCCTATCACCCGGCTTCACCGCAGTTTGCCAAAGCAATTGCGAATAAGTGGCGACCAAAAGATAACCGCAGGTAGACAAAGCCCACCAAGCCGACCACTTGATCACACGATAATTAGTGTAGGCTAGCACAAAGTGTTTCCACAGCAGCGCATACGCATTCTTTATCTTATGAAGCAATGTGTTTGGCTTCATTTTGCTATTTTTGTCGCACGATTTTTGTGAATTACTCAGCTGTTGTAATTGATCGATCGTCGGTTGTACAGTAGTAGATGAAATCTCTTCATTATTGGAAACGTCAACGCGATGGAAATAAATTGACTGACCCACAGGAGGCAAAAAGAGTGACCAGACTGTCGCAGTGCCAATGGCTGAAAATTATAGCCCGTAAATATATTACAATATGTAAAATGTAGTATAAAAAATATATATTACCTAAATATGTTTTATATTATATATAAATGTTTATAAAATGTTACATGTATAAAATTAAATAAAAAATCTTTCCTCATTGAACGATTTTAATTGTTTATAGTTCATACAAATTATCTATATAAAATTTTCATCTGTAAAATTTTATGTAAACTTAAATATATCATGATAAATATTTAAAATTTATACATGTAACTTATATTTTAAACCTATATTATTTTACGTACCTGAAAGAGTTAAATAATTAAGTTGATGATAGTTTAACAAATCAAAGGAAGCTGTTAACTGTGCTACAACACCAGATATGCTGCGCCCAAATAAAGAGGCTGCTTTAGTGTGACTTGTGACCTCTTGATAATGCTTTTTATCTACCTTAGCATAAATGTAAGTATAATAAGCCACCTCGGCAGACATAAACAAGCCGAAAAAGAATTTAGCAATCTGTAAAATCAGCACGATTTTCCCGAGTATTATTAGAAGAAAAGTTATACTACCAGAAAGACCACAGAGTATTATGATAGGTTTATATCTAATAAAATCTGTGATCAGAAACACAAGTATTAATGTTGATAAGTAACTATATGTAGTCACAGGATAGATCTCGTGATTCACCTGAAAGATCAATATGTGTTCTCAATATCATTTAAAAAATTAAACGCGCGTTCATATCTATTTAATCACTTCATTGAACTAACTTCACTGGCTGTAAAATTTTTCCACCCAGTCAAATAATCGGTTATAAACGATTCAGAAGGCCGAAAGTCTTTAAAACATCCAAACAAGCACAAAATACATGAGATCTTGACCCAATGCATAATGGTTTACAAATATTTGTCCTTTACTCAAAAAATTATGTGTTACGTCAACAAGTTTAAAAGAATTTTCAATATATATCTGAAAAAAAAAGAAGCAATTTATTTAATACACAACCAATCAGTCATCAATAAATGATATGCTTATGTTAATCAAATTTCTACTTAATAAATACTATTATAAAAGTAAAACATATAAGATAATGTGCTTTTAGTTATTTAATATACATGTAAATATTGTTTTAGTAATTAATTGTCCATTATAAATATAATATTACCTGATATTCTTTTAATTAACAAAAGGCAGATATCCTCAATAATCAGTCAGTCCGACAGTCTTGTAATGCTCCTGTTATCGTCACTCGTCACACTGCGTCCATGTACATTCAGAACTTGGCGCGAGACGCTTACCTACCGTGTCTCTACTTATCAGAATACATTCTTATCAGAATACTACGATTACTACGCCATCTACTATCTTCTAATACGAACTAATAACAGAAAAAGATAACTCTCAAAAATTTGTTCCTGCATCCGTATAAATAAACTTTAAATGCTTTATGTACGTTGCTTATCTTCTTAAATTAGTCATACAAATTTTTTTTGCTGAAGAAAATTTCTACACATTGATGAACAGCATAATATTAAATTATTTATAAATAATGGTTGATTTATATTTCATCTTTTAATAAAACATAAGTTTTTTAAAACTATAAAGAATAAATATGTAAAGTAAATAAAATAAGTAATAAAAAATATAATATATACAAAAATTTAATACACTATCTTACCTAATACTCCTTATCCCATTTCATGTTGCATTATAGAGAAATATAACTTCTATAACAGTAGGATAAGGCATAGCTAGTCTAGCTTTCAGCCATACATTTCACTTTGCATGCAAAAAAATGCAACATGACGTAACGACGAAAGGACGATTTTGGAACGATTCAGACTAAAAATTCTGATTAATTAATCAGCGAGTAACTTATCAAGCAATATCTTTACTGTTTGTTTGCGTGGATGGAATTATAATCTTTTGTTGCTCCAATGAATTGAAAGAGAGATTAGATTAGAGACATAATGAATTATACAGTTCGGAATTTTGCAAGCATCCTTTGCCGATTTGAACACTGATTAAGTTAATCGGCGATTAACTTATCGAGCAATCCTTGTAGCAATTCGTTAACATGGATAGAATTATCAATTCTTTTTTATCGTTTAACATACGAGAAAAAAGGATTAGGGATGGTGAATTTTTATTACTCGGGGGAAAAAATTTTCAATATATAAATTATATATAAAACATGTCCATATATATTTTTTTCTCTTTTGTATAATATATCTCTATTTGCATATACATGAAAAATAATAAAAATTAAAAAATAATTAAAAGGAAAATTTTTTTTCACAAAGAGAGTGAAGTTTGAGAAAATGAGAAAAATTACCCATATAATGTAAATGTAATAATTGTAAAATATAATTATATATAAAATTATACGTATTTAGACTATTGTATATATAATCTAATCATAATTTTACTTTTTGTAAAAGAACAGTTATTTTTTAATGATTTTTCTTTGTTATTTGCGCGCGAATTTTAGGTGATCTAACTCGTTAACTCTAAAGGCCACTTCTACCAAGCTCCGATTAACTTATTAATCGTTGATTAGTGATTATTAGTCCATTGGAAATAAATTTCAATAAATAAATTTTTTTTTTTTTTTTTTATTCAAATAAAGAAAAGACCGTGGGGGTACCCATGTGGTCGTAGTAGCAAAACCGAAATCTAAATTGCATCACATCAAAACAAAAGACACCCCCAGTAAAACAGTACGTGGATCCACGTTATTGCTACGTGGATTCGACGTGAATTCGACGAAATTACGTGATTCGACGTGGATGTGACGTTCCTGTTTTACTGGGGACTTCGACCAAATCAACATGGACGCCTCAATAAAAGCGTCCCAAACAGAAGTTAACCACGTAATAAAACTCATAAACTCTTATAACTTTGAACTCAAAACTGTGTAAATGTATGAATGTATGTATATTTGTTCGTGTATGTCCGCGGTGTTGGGAACTCGGTATTGCCGTAGGTACGTTAAGCCCAAGGAACTGCGCGGATCACTTCCCCCTGCGGCCAATAAATAAATTTAGTCCATTGGCAAAATTTCAAAGTTAGCCTGCCTTCAAGAAATGGTCGAAAAAAGCGTCAAACGGCGGTGAATTCGTTTCCAGGCGACGTCGACAGATGGCTGGAACCGCTTTGTCGGTCACACGCTCAGCGTGCTTCTCTCATTGCCCGCATTGCCGCGCGGTCCGCGCCAATCGCGATTATGGCGCTCGCCAGATGAGAGAGGAGCAGTGGAGCAGTGAAGTGAAGTGGAGCAGTGTCGCGCTGGGAACGGTCGTTTTGCGGCGGACGAGCGATTTTTCACGAGGTAAGGCACGACGGACGCGGGCTCTCGGTCCTCCCGCCGATCTTCCGACGCGGATCGACATAACGACGTCCCCGGATCGGCGCTGCCGAGGCTATCGTCGCGGATCGCGGGGACGTCGCGAACGGCCGTTCTTTTCCTCCAGCCATACCTGAGTACAATAATAGATTTGGCTGGAACCTGCCCAGAGCCTGATTAAATAAATAGTATTGTGTCCCTCGGTGTCTCTCGGCCTGGCGCCACCTCCCTTACGTCGCGATCTCGCGATCCCGCGACGTAGATTCAGATTTCCCATTCTCTCGCGAATCGAGCGGAGAATCCCCTTTCGCACCCTGCAATTTCGCGGCTCTCGTAACGTTTTAACCTTTCACCCCGTACGACGAGAGGGTCGAATTGTTACGTTTGCCTTGATTACGCGGGCGACGTTTAATGTCGTTGGGCGCGTGTGAATAAGTACAGACTGATATCGAACTGAATATCGTGTGACGAGGTATCCTTCACCGCGATGCCGCCTCCGCGAAAGAACAATTTTGTACAACCGTGAAAATTACATGTCTCTTAAAGCTCAGTTGCATATATTTTGCTGTGAGCTGGCACTCTGTTCTGTTTTTCTTTTCTCTCTTATGCAGTCATTAAGACTCAATCCTGGATCAACTTTCCTCCCTTGTGAAACGCGGAATTTTAATAGAATCCTTTTCTTCCTACAGCAGGTAGCAATATGGAAGGTCAACAGTTCTGTTTGCGATGGCATAATTTTCAAAATACTCTCTTGAGCTCGCTTCCAAAGTTGCTGGATGGAGGTCACCTGACAGACGTTACGCTCAGCGCCGGGGGTAGACACATTCATGCTCACAGAATCATACTCTCGGCTTGTAGTTATTATTTTAAAGAACTCTTTAAGGTATATATAAATAAAAAGTGTCTCTCGATTATGTTATGCAAACGAATAACATATCGATCTGTTAACGATATAACAGACGTATGAATTTCTTATACATTTTCAATGAACTCTAAATACTATCGTATATTAATATTAAATATTTATATTATTTTCGTTACTTCTGTGCTTCTTTTTTTTACAAGTAGAAACATCTAACAGTGCAAGAATGGAAATATTCAGGATTGTTAATTTTATCGCTTAAATAAGTTAAACGTTATGTTTTTCTAAATTATTTCAAGTCAATATTGTATCACAAATATGTATCGTGATCAAATCGTAGCTTAAACTTCTACTGAGAATCAGATGAGAACTTTACGAATGAATTTTTAGGACTTGAACTCCTTGCAACATCCGGTCATTGTGCTACCAGGCATGGAATATGCAAATCTGTGCGCTCTGGTCAAGTTTATGTATAATGGAGAAGTGAATATTTATCAAGAGCAATTACCTGCACTTTTAGCTATGGCTGACACATTGCACATTTGTGGATTAGCTGATATGGCTGGGGTAAGTGTTTCTTGTGTTGTTAAGTAACGTTAAAAAATATAGGAGCCATTTTGAAGTATTAAAAAAGTTTATATTGTGTAAAAAAAGAATTATATAATACTCTCTGTATTTATATTGTGTTTTCTCTGAATGTATTGTACCTCTTCATTTTTTGCCTGTAATTTATTTTTTTATATCAGCACTTCTGGCGTCATATAAAACAGTTTATGAAAATTATTGTACATCTAATTCTTTGCCTTTATACCTAATTGTGAAACAAATAATAATATCTAAAGTAATGACATAATTATTTATTCTAGTTGCATATTGTGTACCAATTTTTATTTTTTGTATTAATTTCCAAAATGAGATAGTAATGATTTGTGTATTTGAGACATACAAATCATGGAAATATGATTTTCATTATTATTATTAGGTCAGGTCGAGTATACTTGCAGGCTCGCTAATTATGCATAAGAAGTAGATAATATTGATAAATATATAATGATTATACTACGCTATAATTCAGAAATAAAAACCGCAATTTTCTTATTATATTACTGGCGTGTTTCTTTTTAGTACTTAAGGTAATTAGCATGAATAATATTTAATCATTTTAATACGCTTGTTCTCAAACAAAAATTTTTGATTGCTTATAACAAAGCATGTGTTTCTTAAGCGCCGTTACATAAAAATATGATTCCTCTTAATAGTTCTTACTATTCCTTACAGATAGATATTAAACATTTTATCTTTCACAAATATGTCTGTTGCAAATGTGCATAAAATAACTGTATTGTTGATACGTTCAGCAATATAGCCAGTATGTAATATATAGCCGTGCGAAATTTATGCAATCTTTTTTTTTTTATTAATAAGTTGCACCATATTAAACAACAATGCATTTTCCTTTCACATTCTTTCTCCCTTTTTTTCATTAACATTGATATACAACTGTTTATGCATTGTAATATTTAATTAATAGTATCTATATACTCAATAGCTCATAAATAATATTGCTTCTTAATGGAATATGTCAATATACTCAATATATTATTTTCCAATTTTTCTAAACTATAACACATTGCATATTAAAGATATAATCTAATATGCGATAGCAGTATGTGTTGTAAGCATTTATTAGAGTTGTAAGCAAATCTATTAAATAGAATTCGTCTTATCTGTAAATCGTGATATAAATTCTATGTACTACAGTATATTATATATATTATTGTAAATGCTATCCTGGTAACATGCATGTCTGATACCAATGTACCTAAAAGAATTACAGAATTGCCGCAATACTGTCGCAAATATACTTTTACAAAGGTCGTAGATTAATCAATTTCTTTCGTATTTATTCAGCAGAACGGAGAACGAAGTAAAAATTCATGTTTGCTTGTTCCTCACTTAATCTTTTTATATTATCCTGATCGTGTTGTTTTGTTCAGGTTACTTAAACACATTCACTGTCGTTCCTCAAGAAGTACTTCACGAAGGAATTATACCGCTACACATATTATGTTCGTACATGCATCGAAGGAACGATAATGAATAAAAACGATATCCACGAGATCAAGATCGTTGTGTGTGTTGCAACTAAATGCAAGTGGATGCATCCCATGGAACCTTACCCCATAGAATGACTTTACAGGTATATCTAAAATAGCTTCTTCCATGAATCTCTAAATTACTAAAACTATATATTACCGAAGTTAGAACGGCGATTTTATACAACACTTATGTGTTTTTTTTTTCGCAGTACAATAATGCTTAACAGTTTAGTCAAGTGTGATGATAACAAACGTTTAGCACTAATTTGTCAAATTTTAAAGACGTTATTAGCTAAAGGAAAAAAAAAAGAAAAAATGAAACGCATAAAAACCTAAAAATAAAGAAGTTTTGTAAATAGATTTCAGATATAGTCAACGATCTTGGATTTTTATGTGCTAAACAGTTAGAATTTAGTAATAATAACTCTTGACTAAATATTTTTTATATAAAATTAGATATTTTGTTAGGAATACTTATTATTGTTTAACAAATATATATTTGTAGAAGTATTAATATAAACTGAAAGAACAAAATTTATTAATTGTTTTAAAAATTATCATGCTAAATATCCTTAAGTAATATATCCTAATATCGATTTTAAATAGATCATTAACGTGCAATGCATAACCTGTTGTATAATATATATAGAATATGTTTTAGCTTGTTTTCTTGAATTTTGAAGGATACATTCATCGTTGTATGTCATCAATACCGTACTCTGACAAAAGTTAGAGAATACGTTTGCTGCAATTATCAAAAGCAATTCGCATTCTTGTATAAATCTTTATAATAGTATGATATATTTTACTTAATATTATTGTAAAACCTAACATACTTTTAATATAAATGCATAGGCAATAAAGAGTATGACGCCGCATAGTTAATACACTTTTAGATCGTTTTTTTTTTTTCTAAAATAATTGTCTTTAATGGTGTTTTTAGTGGAAAAAATATAATTATTTAATGTAATTTACATGATTATGCATGTCTTTTTATTTCAGAAAAATTCGAGACAGGATAACGGCTTGTATGTGCAATCGTCAGTAGTGCATCCTCAGGAAAGACTATCGAACGAAGAGATAATAAAGACGGAGTCGAAAGACAATATAACGGCTACTGGATCATCAGAATCGGTATCAGTACCCTTGCCTAAAGTAATGGATAACTTAGAGGATTACGAGCCTAGCAACGATCAAGAAAGTATACCGTATTGCGTTAAGACGAAGCCATATTACTCCATAAATGCGAAGCTAAACCAAAGGGAGAAAACGTCTGTTCCTGTTAACGCATCTGCTAATAAGTATATCGATAGAGGCTACTCAGAGAATATAGCGGACGAGGCAGCGTCGATCGTGGAGGATCAAGTTACCCCTATAGAAGATGTAAAACCACCGCCAGCCGTGTGGGACGCGAGTTTCAAGTTGCTTACGGCGTCTGCACCCAATAGAACTTCCCAGACTTACAACAAATCCAGTGTCACTTGTCTTATCTGTGGTAAACAATTGAGTAATCAGTACAACTTGCGAGTACACATGGAGACGCATAGCAATAGCTCGTACAGCTGCACATCGTGTTCGCATGTATCGCGATCGCGAGACGCACTTAGGAAACACGTGTCCTACAGGCACCCGGTAGCTTCTTCTCAAAAACGTCCACGGTATAATACGTCAAAATCATCAATAATATGATGATAAAGTCACTACTATTCGATATAGACATTTATGTGTCTATAATCTATATAGACATTTTAACCCTCGCTAGGATACCTTTCTATTAAAAATTTAAAATTTTCGTTAAATTACGAAAAGAGAAAGAAAAAGAGATTGAGACAAAAAGATATTTTGTTAAATGTATTTAAAATATTAAAAATAATAGAGCGTTGTTCTAGATATGTTGAATTAGAGAATAATTTAGCGACAAAGTTCATAGAATGAACATGCCTACCTATGAATGATAGATTACGAACATAGTTGAATTTTTAAAAGCAGCACTGGACTGATTAATGATAAGACAAGTCATAACATCTTCGTTAAGTGTACAAAGTAAAGTGTGATCATGTTCCTGAAGACCTTTAATGTTCGAATTGTTATCGCTTTCTTGTTATTGTTACATCGTTTTAATAAAAACAAATTAGATAAGTCGTGTGATTCTTAGTGCAAAGGCAATATCTCTACATATGTTCAAAAATGAAGCTGCAGCGCGAGAACTGCGGTTTTAGTTATATGGGATGTGAATTATTCTATTAATAAAGTCGATAAAAAAGGTGCAAAAGAGATTGCAATATAATTTTTTAATCATATATCAAGAATTGTATTAAAAAATAATATACAATATTCGTAGACTACGAAATAAATAAAATGCCTCCAAAATTGAGTTTCCTTAGACGTGGCAATAAATTCTTCCAAAAGTTAATTATATCTTTTCTATACGCCATATTTTAGTATTGCAGTCCTGTCCGACGGAGATTAAGGTTTCCTCATCCAGCCAGACCAAGCGCGTTATTTGACTCTGAGGATGAGCATCTAAAACACGTGAATGTTTGTTAATTGCAATCCGTTTACAAATGGGAATTTGCTACGCTTACTTTTGATGATGGTATGTTTTGCTGGATTTGTCACACTCCAGATGATGATAGTCGTGTCAAGACTACCGCTCGCAACCATGTCAGAATTTGGAGACCACGCGACAGAGTTTACTCTTGCATTGTGGAAGCCCCATTCTCTATTATGCGCAAGCTGCAAAATTAAATCAATATCTTTTAGATTATGTCTTTAAAATCATGTTCTTTTTAAACTATATTTGTATGAGTATACAAATATTTAGTTCCATTTATATGCTACTCACCCTCTGTGTTAATCCAATAAGCACAATAACAAGCCATTAATAGCGATTAATTCATTTAAAAAAGCATGATTACTTTATGCTTAATTACTACATTGCAAATATTGCCAACATATTATAGTGCATCACAATTAAATTTAGTAAAGAAATATAAGAGTGGTTCTCTCTACGTAAGTAGAATTATCTGTTACGATTGACTTTTTATTACAACCATATTGAATTATGACGTTAAAAACAAAAAATATGAATCTATTTGGAAACGTTAAGAGTCTGGAGTGTTATTACTATTCTTACTATATTTATGGTATTTCTATCACAATATTACTGATAGCATATATATAACACACAAATACACAATCGTACAAAACTTATAGCTACATTTTTAGCTGTGCACAGTTGAATCTAAATTATTTTAAATTGTCCTTTATATAAAGTATTGTATATTACCTTGTATTCTGGTACGGCATACAGTATAACTTTTCTGTTTGCATCACAGGCAACTAAATATTTATTATCGGGACTATATGAGGCATCCGTAACTGGACCCAGGTGTTCTAGTTCAGTCTTTTGAGTTAATGTAGTATCCGAAAACTCGTAAATATATACCTACGTGTAAATTGTACAAAGATTAATAATAGCATGAACAAATTTTTACATTTTTCGTATAATATATAAATAAGAGACAAACTTTGTTATCAGATGTAGATCCAATAGCTACGTCTCCGGTTTCTTGATTAATTGACACGCACGATGGTTCGTAATTGATCGATAGACTTGACAGCTTTTTACCATCCTGTGTAACTGCGATCTGCAAAGCGCAATTATCAATATAACATCGTTGTTATGCGAAATTTACATGTGCAAAGTGTCCACAAAGATGCTTATCGCATTTTCGAATATATTTAGCAATAGCATAAAAAAATATTTTTTCTATGTCTACAACACTGAATTAATTTCAAGCTTGCTAAATATTTTGTTAGGATTTGTTAGATAAATCTGTGAAATCGAGAATGTGAACCTTTGTGAATATTTGACCTACCTGTCGAACTGAGGCCACCACAACTATATCGTTATATATATCCAGACCTCGTGGTTGCGAATCCAATTTTACCACACTGGTCTCCGCGTACGCATTTGTCGCAATATCGATTGACCTTAAAGTATCGTCGATGCCGGCAGTATAGAGCAAGTTACCTGTGGCTTTCATCCCATTAATTTGATTACCGTGACCGTGCCCTTGTACGCGATCATTTTCCCCTGTCTCCGCATTCCAATTGGTGATGTAGCCATCGTGAGAACCGGTGTAAATCGTACTTCTATCTGGACTTAATGTTAGAACCGTTATTGGTTTATTATGGCCCTGAAGAGAGAATATTGAATCAAAATTGGTATATTGAAAAAGATATTAAGAGCAGTTCATCAATTCGAACTTCGAAAGAGATCAATAGAAGGATTACTTTTATTATCTTTATAGGCTTCTGAGGATTGTCGACGTCAAGATAGTTGATGAAGCCGCTAAGTGACACGGATAATAAATGATTTCCTTGCCATAGACAGCTCACCTGAAAATACACGAATTATTTTGATTTATTGCCTCCGTATATCTTTTAAACTGATTATACAAGTTACAAACTTGTTGATCGTCGACCGTCGTTCCCATGTTGAACTCGGTAATTAAAGAACGTGTTTCTACGTCCCACAGCTTACAAGTTTTATCTCCGGAGGCAGTTAATAACTGTTTACCATCGGGCTTCCATGCAACCTGTAAATATAAATGCATTGTTTGATTACATTTATTATAAATAATTTGTCATATTCTTATGTCACATTGCATTACATCGAAGTTAGATACATACTCCGTAGACTCCACCTTGATGTGCAGGGGATCCTACTTCCCCAACAAAATCAGAGGTTGTTCCATTATATATAAATACTTTCCCGTCGAATCCACCGGAAGCAAACAGATTTCCGTCAGGCGAATAACGTACGGTTTGAACAAAACGAGTATGCTCTTGCTTTGTCATCCTAAGATAAAATATGTAATGAGTCACGTGAAAAATTAGAATTCCTTAACACGGAATATAGACTGAGTTGAGTTTTGTGGATATACATACTTGAATTTGAATGGAGGGCCTTCGAATATACCGATAGTATTATCTTCACTTCCAGTTATTAATCTGAATGGTCTAGCCGGTCTAAAGTCGCACGAGTTGATAGATTTACTTTGACCAGAGATCTCGCCCACCGACGTCCCTGTTTCTGCCATAAAGACGTGTCCAAATCTGCTCGAAAGACCAATTATTAACATGTTAATATTACTTCTTTGGTCTATCTTGGTCCTTCTCTTCAATGGCATATCTTCTTTAGCATTCTATTGAGCAAAATATACCTTTCTCTTCCTTCTCCGACCACGACCATGCGCTGACTATCCGGTGACCAAGCGATGTCTTTAATGGGTCCACCAATAGGGTGAAATTCATTTTTTAATATATGCTCCTTATTAACTGTATCCCAAATACGTACTTTACCCGACTGATCTGAAATAAAATCCTCCATTAGTTTCTTCATACATCAAGATTAAATATAGAAAGGAATAAGTTGAAAAACGAGTTTGATTGTTGTGAAACATCTTATGTATCACAAAGCTTTAGATAAAAAAGTGATAACGCATAATCAAAAATTACGAGTAACAAATATCACGCACCATATTATTATTACGGTATTTTTATAATTTTTATGATAATTTCCGCGTTGTATACATACAATCTTCAAGTAATTAAAGATCTTTGTAATGTATAAATATTACAAATAAAATACGACATACCTCCCGAAGCTATATAAAAACCGCTAGGAGAATATTTGGCAACATTCACGGGGCAAGAATGTTCTGTATAAACGTCTGCGATTGCTGGATTCTGCAATGTTCAGAGAGACGCAAATTAGAATGTCCTTATTGGATAATAGTAAACATAGTATAGAAACTCACGTCAATATTTCTAATGATGACACTGTTACCATTGGTATATAAAAAGTTCTTTCCTTTGGGATCGCCACCCAGTACAAGAGGTTGTCCCCGTTGGGTTCTCGGTAATGCAGCTAATATATATTCTATAATATAAAAAACCAAAAATTGTAAAATAAGGAAACAGTAGGAAATTATCTGGAAACATCTTTAAATATATACTGGATATTCAAATAATACGTCAAATAATTGGACAGTCAATTAATATTCTAAATATCCAAATATCTGAATATTAATAGCATTATCTCATACTAATATATATTATAGACGTAATTTAAATTACAGATTCTCTAAAAATCACAATAGATAAAGTTTGTCAATATCGTCATTTTAATAACATCAAATTATTATTTTATATTCTATATTATTTATATATAAAGAATTATATATAAAAATTGTGTGTATATTATTTGCTGTATTATTTATTTATATTAGATATTTTTCGCAATATATTAAATAATGAGTAAAAATGATCAAGTTTATCGGGAAAATATTGTCATATAATACAAGCACAGAAGAGATCAAATATCACGCATAACAACGCATAATACATCCAGGTGCTGGAACCAAAATACTCTTCCTTGATACATTGGCACGGATCCAGCTGCTAATATTTCAAATTATTTTGAGCGCTAACAAGCTACAGTTTATTCTCCATCGTGCTATAGTTCCAGAGGTGATAATGTAAAAGAAATTTATAAGCGCATTAATAACACAATTTGCAAAAAAAAGTTATTTTAAAAGTAATATACATTAGCCTGAATATATAATAATAATGTCTTTCTTCTCTTTCCCTCCTTCGTTTTACAACCATTTCTTTTAATAAATAAAATAAAAAAAAAATTCTTTATTTTATTAAATAACTTTTTGTGTATATATTTAATATCTACATTATATATAATCAACTACTGCAAAATATTTTTCCATTTTTATATCTTACTTCAACCTGATAAGAGGACAATGTCGAGTGAATCTTATCTAAGGTCTAATTAAACCTTGATTTAGTATTTGTGAATCATCTTTTTTTTTACTTGTGACTAGCGTGTATATGTATATGTACAGGGTGTATCAAAAGTCTTGACACATTCTTACTTTATTTTTCACAAAAATTCAATTAGAGAATCAACTTTCCTTTATTTTCAATACAAAAAATCTTTATAACAAAGATTCAAAAATTGAAGATAAAATAAAAATCGTTCAAGATTAAGCAATAAACTTATTATTCCTTTGCACCGGATGCTATATTTTTATTTCGCGAAGGAAGGTGTCCCAATCTCGACATTAACGGAACACTCATCTACTCCAAATCCGCCTAGAACGAATCCTCAGAGTGAGAACGCCAATAACTTCCGAGCACCCTGTATATGCACACTGACATCAACCGTGCGTCCGGCGTATCGTGTCACACACGGCACATGTGTGACAACCGCTTCGTATTCGGGCGAGAGGAGCGAGAAGTAAATGAGAAATAAATGCGCGGAGCAGCGAGGGACGCGAAGGAAATCGCGGAGGAAACCTTCTTCCGTCGTCCCGGCGCGTCGCGACGCCTCGCGATCCGACCGGCGCGATAAGCAAACCGGAAAACGCGAGAGGAGAGAGGAACACCACCTCGCGCGGCTTCGAAATCGGTACGGTATTCGGCGAAAGGTACATACGCGTGATGCCTTTTTTTCTCGCACCGCGACTTACTCGTTTCGTACGACATCTCGCCGGTGTGCACCCTGTGACTCTGCGCGCCCAGCGATATTTAAACAGCGAAACCGAGCGAGGGGATCCGGTGTGTGACGTGAGGACGCGCGACGTCCACGGCAAGCCTACGTGCTACGTGTGATAGCTCGCGACACCACCTCCCGTACACACACACCACATACCACACACACACACGCGCGCACACATGCACACAATATACGCACGCACACGCACCCACACTCACGTGTGGGATATGGTGGGATACTTGTTCCACCCTTCGCCTTATTTGGTTGAAACATGAACGAAGGTATTGCTAGACGAGTCAGAGGCGTGCGCGTAACAGGTGCGCCTTGGGATAAGCGTTTACATGAGACGTATAACGAATCTGTCCCGTCGATTCGCCTCTCTGAAATCTGTAGACTTTATGCATCTCGAATGTGAAACAGCCTTAAGCGTCTTGGATTTAGAGAGAGAGAGAGAGAGAAAACACATACAATACAAGAGAAAATTAAAATATATATGCTTCTGGAGTGTCGAAATTTAAAATACATATACCCTCTACATTTTATAAATTTAAAATACAAATTGCTATACATTGCCTAAAATTAAAATTCTCACTTAAACTTAATGTATATCACCCTATACATTTTAGAAATTTAAACTACAGATTGCTATGCATTATACTTTGCAATCATCATGAAAAATAATAGAATATATAAATATATGAATAATCACATATGCGCGTAGCAATTATTCCCGCGGCCAAGGAACGCCCGCGAAACGAGGAAGCAGGAATGCCAATCAGAGAGAAGAATCTCTGTGCCAATCGCCGAAACGAGCGCTTTCCGAAAACAGCACACGAAGCGGTGACGAATGACGAGCGCGCGGCGAAGCACGAACACTTCCTACCTGTGCGAAATTCCTCCGGAGAATGATAACTGAGTGACTTACGCGGGTAACGCTACTCCGAGCGTTGATGGAAACAAGTGGCACGTCCGCTCGTCGTCAGAAACAACGTCGAAAACGCGCCGATCTTCGAGGTACGCAATTTTCAAGTTCAACGGTCGCGCCGCTAGTATGGACTAGTATGGAGTGGTACGGACTGCGCGGTGCCTACTACGTCACCGCATCGAGCCGCCGCGCCGGCGGCGCACGTGATTGGCCAGATCCGGGGGCTCGACTCACGAACCAATCGCGTTCGACTTCTCGCCCGACTGTGCGGCGGCACGGCGCGCGCAAGCGGCGCATTCGCAACGGCCTGCGCTGCGCATTTGCGCAAGTAATACGTGACACGTTCAACGTCGGATCGCGAGACGTTGTCGGTCGTGTAATTCCTTTCTCGCGAACGAAAAGAAATTCGGTTATATCGGGTGTTGCAAGCTGAACGTACGCCGAATATTTCGTTCGTTCTTGGTGTCAACTGAAAAGAGTGAGAAGCCGTCGCTAGACGAAATGAACGTCGAATGCCGTGTGCTGGACGCCGTACGGATCACTCTGCCGGCTGTGATTTGGCGGGTTTCCTGCGGTGCGCCGTGATTGAATGGTGAGTGAATTATATGTACATAATGTAAGAAATAAATGATTTGAAGCGCGATATATCCGAATCTTAATGGGATCGTTGTTCCGCGTGTCGCAGTGAAACGATAACCTCCTAGAATTCACGTCTCCTGTCTCCGTGTCGATTTTTTCAAATGCGTGAATCCCGCGGGAAGACGCTTCAATGAATAACTTGAACCTCTCTGCGGGAATTAATTAAGTGATTGAAGAGAACGATCGCGCGCGTTTGACGTACCGTTTCTCACTTTGCTAGTCGCGATCGCAAACGATCGCGAATGAGGGAGCGAGCTTGCTTCGAAACGCGTATGAATCGAGAGTGCGAATAGCTGAAATGTTGCATCCACGAATACAATTTTCCGTTTTTCGTTAAAAAACAGACACGTAATTTGCTCGTTCACGTAATTCGTTAGGTTTACAAATGTTTCAAATTTATTTGTATGTGCTTTTTTATTCCTCCTAATCTCTATTTTATAGAAAATTAACATTAAATTGTATCGTGTAATTTGTAAAAATCTCGTCGCAATCGTTCTTGCGGCGCGGTGATCGCGCATATCATAAAAGACGATATACCGTCGTCGTTAAGATACTTAAAAATTATAAAACATTCTCTGTTGCTTTTGTTCCCCAAATATTATTCGTTTTGCTAACAAAATTTTCCATAAAGGCCTGTTGTCTCGTATTCGGATTTTTAAATTGATAGGAGATACATATCTTTTATTTGAAGTAACCCAGACAGCACACATGTCCAAAAGCGGGACATAAGACGTCTAAAAGCCATCTTTTAGATGTCTTACGAAGACGGCTAAAAGACGTCTTGTGTCCCGATTTTGGACATTGTGCTGTCTGAGAAGTGTGAAAGTGATAGAAGAGAAAAAGTGAGAGAGGGAAAGAGGGCTATATTAGATATTTAACATATAATATAAATAAGTTACGTATAGTAACTTATAGTACGGCCTACTTATAAAGTAGGCACTTGTTTCATTAGACCACACGCTATATCAGTGTGGTTAAATGACGATAAAGTGATGTTTAATATAGATCAAAATAGATAATATCTTTTAATGTCACTCTGCTATATACTTGAGTTGTTTATATCTTCAAATTAAACTTATATCCAAATTTAAAAACTATAAATTTAAATATGTTAATTATTATACATATATAAACATAAACATATACATAATTTTTACAACGTATTTTATTGAATATATCTTTCATATCGTATTGTCATTTTTTTATGTCATATACACACAAAAAGAACATATTGAACGAATTGATAAATTAACATGTGTAAATTGTAATATGTATAATATATATCTATTAATACTAAAATATATTGGTTTGTTATATCAGTATACAGGTTTTCAAAGTAAAAAGATAATGCAATAAAATACAACTCTTATCTTAATAATCTTTCTAGTCATCTCATTTATTCTATTCGATATCACTATCCTTTTTTATATAATATTTATTATTTAGAATATTATCACCGCAAGGCCTAAAATAATATTACGAGCATTTAAATCTATATCTGCGCAGCGTATTCGTATACATATAAATGTATATCTTCACTTATTCGTATGTATGCAATCGTATACAAACATACACACAATTGTCATGAAAATATATCGTATGCGTTTTATAGTCTAAATTAATAAAAGGTAGGAATTGTGAAAAGGTTAAGATAATAGACATTTAATCATTTGACTTATTTATCTGACAATGAAATATTCATTTGACAAATTTATCGCAAAATATGAGAATGAAAGCAAAGTTAACAATCACTTCAACTTTTGAACGGATTTAAATAGACCAACTTGCTAATACATTAAAATAGAGATCCCCAACCCCTTAGAGGGACGTACGGCCCCCGAATCCGGCCTGCTAAAAAATTTCGACATTATATATACGTATATTTTATTGCGCCTTTGGCTCTGCAATTCGGTAATTACTACGTCAGACTTTTATGATACAAAAGAATTTTAAAATAAAGATATTTTGTTTTTATATGATTTTCAAAAATAAAATTTACCCGATTCTCCGGCTTTACAAAGATTTTAATGTGGCCCGCTTGATAACAAAGTTGGGAACTTTTACATTATATAAAAAGACATACGAGAAAAATGATAATTTTGAAATATAAAAGTGTAGAATGTTTAAACTAGCATTAAAGCAGCATTAAAAAATAATTATTACAAAATAAAAGTTTGTTATCTTTGCGAACAAAGAAGGGTTTTTCCATCATCTTAAATTTCTTGCAATAAAAGCGGGATTATGTGCGTATGTGTATATGTACATGCATATTGTGTATATGGATATTTATACATGTATTATATATGCATCGCGTTAATTTTAATTTATCACATTGTCTTAATCTCGTTAATCCCGCCTTTCGAATATATATTACACGTTTTATGTTTTATCACACTTTTAATTCTAACTTATTGATATGTACTTAAAATTAATAGTGGCAAATATTTCAAGTATTTACAAGACGAAAATGAGAGCGTGTATATATATAGTATATAATAATCAATTGTAATCGTCACGTAAATGCGTAATGTAGATTTTTTTAAAATGCTGTTATTCCTTTACGCGAAAAACGATTTGCGTCAATATTAAACAGATGTGATATTCGTTAAGTATTACAATTATCGTAATGTGCAAACTATTTGCACTTAGCCTGTAGAAATTTTCAAAAGCAATAATTTTTCGCAAACTGGTTATTATTATGTGTTAATTTATACGTTAATATTACATAAAACAATGATTTATGTAATATTCAACGATTATTGAGATGATATATTTCATATGCAAAATACGATATTTTTTAGCGAGGTACACCAGTTCCTTTATGCGACGTGACGGCGCACGTATATCAAAAGAAAAGTAATGCGCGTTAAATTTATGGAGACGAAATATAGAAGAACTATAATATATGATAAATCGTTTGTGTTGAAGAATAGCAGGAATAGATTTAAATAATACACCTGTGATCTTTTGTGTTAAGAATTTCTAAGATTTTAATTGGTTGTATTCTCGTAGTTCGGGACAATTAGCTTACTTTCATCGATGTTTTCTGCATGAGTCATGACAATCACATTGAGTATTAAATAAATATTATAATAAATGAATGTGAAATTAAATAAATGGAACTCAAATGATATTCATGGTCGGATTATGCGTGTTGTTGAGACAACGTACGAATATGTACATGTATCTTTCTCGGCGCTCGTACATCCTAGGATTCTAATTACCGACCAATCGTCAAGCTTCCAATTTATGCGATTCGGAAGAATTCACGGCTCGGTGAATTCTTCCCAATTACGCGATTCATATAAATTCTTGCCTCAAACGAAGTTCTTCAATCGCGTTCCTCGTTCTACGTCTTTCACTCTAATACTCGACAGCGCGGAGGTTCCGAAAAATAGCGTACGACGATTCCCCTTTTGCACTTACCGCAACGACGATATCAGATAAATTAAAATGCGCAATGAATTAGTAATTACAGCTGATTATTATTACGTCGTCGTCCACGACCGCGCGACCGCGACTGGTACCGCTTGTATCTTCAACTTTCCCCGCGTGTTTTCCACGTATCGTCCGAGATCGCGGCAGGCACGACTGCTGGTCATCTGTCTCTGCGCAGGATCTCGACGGCGATTTATTTTTCAACAAAATCTCATTATCACGAGGCGGTGCAGCCGGGCGAGCCATACTCCGCGGGAAGATATCTCGTATCAGATAGAAGGGAACAAGAAGAGATCTCCCTCAATAGTAACGCATTCTGCGTTCGTTCAACGCGCCTCGAAACACCCTTTCGTAGGGCAACGGATGGTCGCGAAGACGCAGCACTTCCGGTCGCCGATAGTTCTTGCTGATGTCGGCCGCGAAGGACGTCCTCCTCTTGGCCATCGACGGCTCGTTCGCGCCTTTCCCGTAGAACACGCTGCCGCTTTTAGCCTCGATCTCTTCGATGGACGGCAAACGGGAATATCTGAGCTCGTCCGCGTCCTCGTCCTTCGGCAACGGGCGCTTCTGGTCCTCCGGAACCGGTCGGCCGTCCGGATAGACCCGTATCACCATCGGCCCCCCCAGATACGGCCCGCTCGGCTCCGACGGCGAAACGTAATCACCGCTTGCCGCGGTCTCCTCACCGAGGCCGTTCGTCTCGCTGCCGCTGCTCGCTGCAAGAAGAGAAAGAGAGAGATGGAGTTAGACAAATGCGGCCAGCGTGACTTGACTTCTGAAAATGACGTTGGTTTGTAGTTGCCGAGGATTAAGTAACCGGCCTATTACACAGGCGCAACGGATACCAGGAAGTATATGCGCCCCCAATGCGAAATCCTTGTCTGTACTTCATTAAGATTCACTCATTAAAGCGAGCGCACCGTGTACCACAAATTTCTTCCAGTCACGATGACTTTACGAAGAATTTAAATTGCCGTTTAGAATGTAAGAATCGGAATGCCTGCGAATCAGTTGCGATAATTACGACAAATTTTTACATTTTTACACTGTTGAATATTAAAGGATGAAATTTAAATCAATACCTTGAGTCAAATAACATTTTGTCATTTTTAACTATCATGTATGTTGAAATTTATTATTTTAACAGTATTATTTTAACTCTATTGCTTTAGTTAAATTAACGACATGTATTGAACAAGAGCAATGGCGACCTATATAAGAATGGTTAAAAATGACTGAAATTGAGTATAATTTGACACTACGAATTTTTAACAGTGTAGAGTCATATTAGACTTTTGAGATGTTTCGTGAGATGAAATTTCTCACATCCTATTTTTCCGCTGCGTATATTTAATTAATTATATTATTATTATTATAGTACAATCTTTAACAATACTTAATATTATAATTGCCTCTTGTTACAATTGTAAGAAACAATTGTCGATCTCCGAGAGCAGACTTCCTTAGACTTTATCTTCACATTCTTCGCCATCGTCTTAGAATCGTGGGTGCTCTTATTTTGGTATGACAGAAAAAAATCGGTACCGCGTGTCCCGAAGGAGACCCATGAAAGGAGATGTACGCAGATGTACGCTCGTGATTCTCGCGGTCGAAGATCACTTTTGGATCAACGGCCCCTATTTTATCGTCCCGCGCGCGCGTTTATTTCTAGAGGGGGATTCCGCGCGACCTCGGCATTATGATAATTTAAAATCCAATATCTGCACGTCAGTTCGTGCTCTCCTCGCTTCCGACAGTTAGTCGAATGCCGTCAATTTGTAGGCTACAAGGACTCCGCGAGATAGACGTGCAGGAATTTGCCCTCGCAATGGATGAATGCCGTGGGTATTGGGTATTTGCGCGTGCATATATACGTATTCTCCGTAGCCAGCGAAAGAAGCTATACAGTTATAAATTTCTCTACCATGAAATGTACAGCGTAATTGCCATAATTGATTTTATGAAAAACTAACGATGCATAACGGAAAGAACATCGCGTTTTCTTGGCTGTTCTCTCCCATCGAACGGGATCGATAGCGTACGGTGTACAGAGTCCCTTTTCTTTTTCGCTAGATTTCTAGATGCACGATAATAATTGATCGATAAAGGCCTGAAATTACGGGCGTACAACGCTCGCGGCTTTCATCGCGTGTCGATGCATTATTAGCGTACGCATGTACATACAATATATATATGGGCCAACAGAGAAAATGTGAAAGCCACTGTGGTGCGCCCCCGCGCCGGGACCCTCATCTTGGACATTGAGAAAAGTGACCTCCTTTCGCTATCTGTCCACTGTCTATCAAATGTCCATTACTGTCAGATATGCTAATAAATCGTCAAATATGAAGACTTAAGTATTTCGCAAAAATCTCTATCTTCCTATTATGTGAATCAGATATGATTAGAAGATATTTAATAAGGAAATATTGCTGTTACAAAAGGATACAAAATGTGCGATCGTAATCTTTTAATTGTTATTAAAATCTCAAAGAGTCCCAAGAGTTAATAAAACATTAATTACTTCTTAATTATTTCTAGTAAAAAAAGAACTTGACAAACGATAAGTGTTATCGGAGTCCACTATTTATCAAATATTCATTACTGCGAGGCCTGTCAAATGTGCTAACAGCAATTCATCAAATGAAGAATCAATAGCTAATTCTAAAAAAAGTATTTCTTGAAAGCTTCTACTCAAATATCAGGAATCTATCATATGAATAAGGAACATATCTTATTCATCTTATGATTAATGACGAAATATTGCCGTTCCAAAACAGTAAAAAATGTAA